>NW_018128096.1:1308339-1318937 GCF_001952655.1 Monopterus albus
TTTCCCTTGCTTGTTGATAAGTATGTACACATTGAGAGCCGCTGTACCAGAGTCAAATTCCTCGTGTGTCCGACACACCTGGCCAATAAAGCTGATTCTGATTCTGAGGTTGAGGTGTATGACCATATAAAACTGAAAGAGTATTTAATTAGAGGCCTTGCTATTGATTAAGCAGGGCAGAGGTGGGTTTTTCATGAGCTGTTTGGGCTTTTGTGGAGCAACATATTTTCCAGCCAGTAGCAGGCAGAGAGTATCTACCCTGTAGAGAAATGTAGCAACTGGATGAAGAAATTTAAGATAAGAGAGGGAACTGTGAGGAAGGAGAGAAAAGATGGAATGGAAACAAACAGATATAGATGTTTTTTTCTTTGTTTAAGCCAATGAAGCAGGGTCATTTAAACTAACAGCCTGGTGATTAAAGACAAGTAGGGAGACACAGGAAAATCAAATGTGCTGTATGTAATAACTCAGCAAAAAACTATCAATATGAAGCAGAACAACAAGCTGAAAACAATGGATTGGTGCAAGGGCTCAACATAACACAGTATAAGACTGTGATGTGTTTGTGGTGAGTGGGGGGGCTATTGTCATTTTGGCAGAGCAGTCTCAGCGGCTGCAGTGTCCATAAACAGAGCAACAGCATCAGCAGCAATGACTGCAACATCTGCTGTTGTGCCCTTCAGTCAGCAGCACAATTGCAAACCCTCTACCATAAGTGTCCCTCTGATAAGTTCAAAATTGAGCTGTATTCAAAAACAAACACTGTAATTTAAATTAGTTTTGTGAAATGAGCTGATGCTACAGTGCTTTTTACATCATAAAAAAGATGCTTTACAATTTATTATTATAATTTATTTTTAATCAAAGTTTTTCAGAGATTAGTGATTTGTGAATGAATAAAGAGTTTGGAATTAATTATATTAAGATGCTAAATTGACATTAATCAAGAAGGAACATACTGTGGTAATTAAGTTTCTGTTTGAGTTAAATTCAGAAAGCACAACAAAAGAATATAAAAGTAACTTCAGATTAATTATTGCAGTGAGTTAAAAAGAGGTAAAGATTGGATTAAAAGAAATACAAAGACTAAAGTGCAGAAGGTAGAATCATGAGAATATGTCTAACTATGCCATATAATGTCATTATGCAGCCAAACATTTTGAGAGAGCAAAAAATAATTGCTAGGAAAAAGTATACGTCTGTGCACAGACCTATATTCCTACACAAAAACATTGTGAGGAAAAAAACAACTTTCAAGGACAAAAGCAGAGAAGTTCACAGGCATAACCTAAAGATGAGAGGAAAGCTTAGCAACTCTGTTTTGGCACCAACATATTCCTTTATGCTACGTTTGGATATGAGTGGAAAGTAAAGTAACACAAACATGCACTCATGCTGCCAAACTAATAGAAGTGCTTGTCAACCTCTTAGGCTATTAAATAAGCATTACGTTCACTAAACACATTTTCAGGGCTGTTCTCTCAATTCTCACATATTATTCTAATAACAAGTGCCAATAGTTTTAGTAAAAATAATACACATTAACAGTCACACATTCTGTTAGATGCTTTCTCACTGGTACAACTTGGCCTTGGCCCTTGCCTCCTTTTTCAATTTGCATTGAGTATGAGGAGTTTAAAATGCCAGTGTGAAATGAAGCCACCTGATGAACTCATCTTGGGTTAGCTATGAGTCCATTAAGTTTATTAGGCTGGCAGCGAATGCGAGCCACCACTCGAGGTTAGGCATGTGAGACAGTGACCTTGCGTCTGGCCTTGCATCTGGCAGACAGTTAAACACATATTACACTGATATTTGGGTATGCATGTGTAGTGTGTATACACAGATGTGAACGTTTGTTTGAAGAGACACAATAGACAATCTTACATGTTTGTATAAATACATATATGGATTTATCAAAGGTCGATTTTTTAAAATACCCTCTGTATCACATTAAACCTGCATTATCATAATTAGCACATATGGCAAATCCTGTATGTGGTTATTCTGTGCATTTATGGATATTCATTCTTTACAGCTTCCTTGAGAGGAACAACATGGGACATTTCATTTTTAAGGGAAATTATTCATTACTTTGAGGATCTGGAACTTGTAAAGCATCATTAAATTGCTTAACCTCCTTTGATTATCAAATAATTCTGTCATTTGGAACAGCCCAACATAAAGTAATTCTGTCTGCATTGCAGGATGTACAGCAAGTATAAATCAGCCATTGGCAAAATGCTGCATTTTACTGTAGTTCTTCTTGCTGTCCTTAATTCCATTTTTTCAAGTCCCTGTACGTATTGCCTTTATAAGCAGGGGCGGAAAGGGGTTGGGACTCACGCCAGAGAGGTTCTAGCAGTAACATTTGAGTGGGAACATGCCCTAGTAATGGAACTAGATCATTAAAAGGATTTGAGCCTCTCAGGCGGCGCTTACTCACAGGTTAGGATTACAGCCATTGTTGGGGCTTTCAGGTCTGCTAATCTTAGTGGGAGGCTGAGAGGAAGTGCTGCCTGGTAGGTTCAGCTCATGTCAGCATGTCTCTTTCCTTTCACCTTCCTTTAATATCATTGGTAGCAAAGTTGAGCTAGCCTGTATGGCAGTGTAATGAAATGCAAATGGTTTGAGGGCTGACAGTAATCAACAGACATGAAGACATTTAAATCAGTGACATGATGGATGAAGTCTGAATAGTATTATTCATGTCCAAACACTACCAAGTGAAGGAAGAACCTCCAGAGATGGCTATCTCAAGTGAAGTCAAGTCAAGATTTTATATGCCATGTATGCATCAACAGACAGTCTAGGCATATAGGAATTCTTGGGCAGCTATCCTTTGGAGTCAGGTAAGGAGTCAAAAGCCAGAAAGAACACTTAGTCTTAAAAAATAAAAAAAGTTACATAAAGGCAACAAAGTATTAAAGCCGCAATACACAAAAATAGGGTAATAGTATTTTTCCCAGTGAACTTCAAACATTGCACTTAGTAATTCAGAATCAGAATCAGCTTTATTGGCCAGGTGTGTCAGACACATGAGGAATTTGACTCATTCACATGGTGGAGTTGGATATGTCATTACGTTCGGTGAGGTAGTGAGCGGTTATAACATACTAAAACACATTTAGTATGTTTCCATTGCTTGGTAGAGAATGTCCTGCTATTATTCAGAGCCCCCAAGAGAACACTGTTGATGACATGCTCTTACAAAAATACCTTTTCTTCATTTAGATGAGAATAAGACAGAATATATTGTTATCAGCCCTGAACCAGCTGCAGGTGTACCCAGTCTCTTTGTCCCCTACGCCTATATTCACAGACATGGTAAGAAACCTGGGAGTGATATTTGATACTGGTTTTACTTTTGATAAGTAGATCAGAGGCATTGTCAAGACCAGTTTCTTTCACCTTAGACTTTTAACAAAGGTTAAGCCCTTCTTACCCCAAGGATACCTAGAAAAAGCAATTTGTGCTTTTATTACTTTGCGATTAGACTATTGCAATTCCCTTTACGATGGCATATCACAATCTTCATTGAGGAAACATCAACTGGTCCAAAATGTGGCGGCCCGGCTATTGTCCAATACTCCCAGGTATGCCCATATTACTCCCGTTCTTCACATGTTGCATTGGTTGCCTGTACATTTTAGAATTGAGTTTCAGATTCTTTTATTTGTTTTTAAAGCCTTATCTGTCTGAACTTCTATCCATTTATGTTCCTCGCAGAGCCCTGCTCTCTTCTAAAAAATTGCCCTTAGTGGTTCCACGGTCACGGTCCCGGTCTAAGAAATGGGGTGACCGCGCATTTGCTGTTTATGGCCCCAGACTCTGGAACTTGCTACTGCTTGAGATTAGGCTGTTGGTTGATTGTTTGATTGATTATTGCTTTAGTCTATAGATATGTTTTTACTGTGCAGCACTTTGGGCCCATTCTGAGTTGCAAAGTGCTATATAAATGATGCTTTATTATTATTATTATTATTATTATTATTGTGGAACATAATTTCCATGTGACGTCAACCAACGTCAAAATTCCTCTCAGTGATTCCAGCTAGAGCTGGGTCTACCATGTGATCTGAACCACAGTTTCACTGTGACAACTGTCAAGCACACAGTCTACTCATTTAATTTTTTACAGTATAACAGTCCTGCGCTCAGTAACATGACAGACATCTCTGCTACAGACAGAATCAAATTGAAAGTGGATGAAGGGTTGTATTTCTTCATGAGTATATGTAACATTTTTACTTGCTCTGTGGTTTCACAAAGAAGACTTCCATCCACCTTGCGATTCACAAGCATGCACACACACAATTGTTGGTTTAATGTGCTGGAGATAGCTCGAGTGATTAACATCCCTGCCATGAAGCCTCAAAAATACTAAGAGTTTGAGACAGTCATGCAATTGAAGGCAAGAAACTCAGTGAAAGTTTCTATGACAAAGTGACAGTACATCATTTGGGGGAGGGGGATGTATAGGATCATTCAGTAGCAAGAAGTAGTAAAAAGAAAAAAACAAGCCAAGACAAACAGCAAAAGGGAAGTGTAGAAAGTCAGAAATGCTGGCAGATTTATGGAACCTGCTCACCACTCCAAGGGATGACCATTGTGTTTGATCTCACAAGGAATGTCACAGTAAGGCTCTTCACTCTTCCACAACCACCGTGCACCCTTCTCTCCTTGCAGCTGAGAGGGACTGATACAAACAAGGGACAGGAAAATGAAGATGGAGAGAGGATGAACAAATGGTAAAGTATGATGTATGAACACCTCTCTTGCTCCACTTTTCACTCTCAGTGCTTCTCTGTTCAAGAGTAAACAATGCTGATTCCTCTGAGGGAATATGTATGCAGTTAATTCTGCCTCTCGCTCTCTCTCTCTGTCATGCTCACTAACGTAGTGAGAGAAGAGAGCCCATCTCTATCTATACCTCACCCTCCTTCCTCTTGTGTTTTAGCCCAGAGATCTATTTGTGCTGACTTCTAAAAAGGCCCTCAGGGTGTCACTTCGACACACTGAATGGCCCTAATTACATTTAGCATAGTGGAAGCAGATTGGTGAAAGTGTAAATGGCTTGAATGTTGTTTTTTTTTCTCATTTTATTCCACTGTAAAACTGTCAGTTTGTGTGCTTTCAACATTTTCTTTTATTTAGCCTATTTTAAAATGTAACCATATTGACTAGCAAATGCTGAGACTTAAGCAGTCCTTGGAGACTATTGAAGGAATACTATAAACTGTTTGGACTCTGTGATTTAGCATTTAGCAGCAGCATTTTCACATTTTCTTGGACCTTCATTTATTTCACAGCAAGAGGTAAATCAGTAGGCTATGCCTCTCTAATGTCTTTACTTTGTATGCAGACCATCAGACCCCCATTCACATGAGTCCTGTTTCATTTCAAGGCAGAAAAGTGCTAATGATGACCATATCATTTCATATCTATGGAAAGTCAAATCTAATCAACTCTCAGACAGGGACTTGTTCTAATAGTTTAATGTCAAATATGTATGGCTTGTGGCATTGGTCCCAGGTGGCCCAGTCACTCTATTAGCTATTTACATTGTTTTAAGAGGCTGTGTATCCAATATACCCTTTGTTTTTCTCTACCTCACTCTTCCTCACATAGCAACAGTGTCCTTGCTTCAAAGCAGGTGTTCAGACTGTTGCAGGGGGAATGTCATGTAAGTGTAACTACATTCATGTTTCTAGCCCATGAGTTTCCATTGTGTTTTGGTTAGCCATGCTGCTAACGTAGCCTACTCTACCTTGGCATCAATTTCTACCACCAGTTGGTCATCACTGATTAATAAAAACACAGTTTAACATCAAATAGCTTGACTAACAAAAATGGATGGCATGTCATTATTATGCGCTTGTAGCTGTGGCAAAAATTTGAGAGTGAATAGTGGTGAATGCTCATAGTAACATAGTAACAAAAAAAGGGGTCTTCTTCCTGTGGGCATCTGTGTTCCAACTGTCCTCCATATGTGACTGTTCAGTGCAGCGTCTTTGCTGGATGATGTCACCGTCCGGTGTGACAAAAGTCAAACCAAGATCCAACTTTTCACTGCATGGGGCCGTGTCATTTTGCTGGAGCCCATGCAGTGCTGGTGTTGGCTGCAGTGAATGCAAACCTTCATAGAAATGAATGGAGAAGGCTGCATTTTTATACATTTGAAACTCAGTCTGAACACAGCCTAATTCTGCCTGTTGATCTGATTTAACTGTAGCGTAAGAGTATAGTACAACCAAAACATATGCAGTTCTATCTGTAGCCTAATCACTTTACAAGTGGGCAAGTTTATATGTGAAACAAGAGCTCCTAGGTATTGTTCCAGAATTTAAGAAATTTCTAATTTCAAATCTCACTGACATTTGTAACAATTCAATATTTATGTTGTTAGTAGCCTTTAACAAACACCACTTCCCATAAGCCTGAGACTACCATGAGTTACAGATCAAAGATCAAAGAGTGAATGCCCAGCAGGCTTCAAAAGATCACTGTCCAGCAAAGAGTGAATGCCCAGCAGGCTTCAAAAATCAAACCATGAGGTAGAATCAACACTTGTACAACATCAATCTAATACTATACTGAACTTCACAACACATCTGGTGAAGACAGGTAAAAAATACTGAGAATGAATCTTGCTGTATAAATGCCAATCTAAAAACTACAGTATCTACACCTCTGATTTTGCCTGTTTGCTCATATTTTGAAAAATGTGGATATTGTTCACAACTGTTCAGAAAGCATTATTTGTTTAAAGCCAAACACTGTATTTGTATCCTGCTCTATAGTCAGTACTGTCCTTATGGGCCTGCCATTCCTCACCTGCTCTCCTCAGCTCATCTTCTGCCTACCAAGCTGCTCCTCATGAGCCATTACCTTCAGTATATATAAATGACAGATGTTTTGATGTCCATCTGCCATCGTTAGCCACCTGGATTCATTTCCTGGTCTGGCTACTTTCTCGTTTGCAACTGTAATCATGCTTTTTTGCTTCCTGAGTCTGCTTTTGGGTACCAGCTGTGCGATTCAATTTTACACTTCCGCCTCAAGTCTACCCCCCTCCTATGTCCCCTCCTGTGCGACCTTTTAATATTAAACCTTGTTAATTTCCATTGTGGGGGGGGCTTCTTGTGAGGCTTCTAATGATTGATTGTCATCATGAATGTGAGGCAGCAGACGCAGACAATGGGCATAGATTATGGAGCAATCACAGAAGGGATAAGAAATGAAAGGAATGACACTATTGCAGGTACACAATTAAAGAATTCAGGTTAAATTTAACTGTCAGCATGTAGTATTTTAAAAGCTTCCAAGTGCCTAGTCCTGCTTTACCAATTATCAGCACTGTTTTTCATACATTGCTTAACTTTGTGTGACAGGAAAGGCTTTCCCCAATATTCTGTGATTGAATGAAACTGTTGTCTGTGCTTTTAAAGTATGGCAAGTGTATTCAAAAGCTTTCTTCTACTAAAGTATTACACATAAGTAGCAACAAGATGACATCCAGGTGAAAGTTCTTTCAAATATCTACAATATGCACCACAACAGCCTCAATACTTAAATGAAGCTGGTATAAAAATTCTTGACAAACACTCCATTATTATATGCAGTGTGTTCCCTGTGAGCTGTCTTTCCTGCTACTGTGTCTTGAATGTCAAATCCATTCATTGCTCTTAGATCATTAGAGTGCACCTGTGAGCTCATGTGACTAGTGGTCTTGTAAGTATAATCATAACACAGAATTACTGCTCACTGAACCTTGAATCAATACCCTTCCCACTTGTAACATATTAATCTCTGTAACAAGCAATTAAACACTGACAAATCAAAGAGCACATTCTATGATATTCTGACTGTGAAGCCCACAGTGAGAGGTCAAACACTGAGCGACATGAAAGTTTAAATATATCAGTAATACAGTACGTTCAGGCACATGATTCAGTGGAGCCTGTCAGGTCCGCTTGGCACGACCTGCCTCTCTTCCCCTTTCTCTCCCCCGTCCTCTCATCCTGCAGGCTCAGCGACACAGCTGAAACGCATCACCTGCTAATTTACTCTCTAGGTGTAATGCACAGCTGAAGCACATCCCCTCATTATCTGACCGCTTCCTACTTAAAGCCCTGCCTTGCCAGATCATTGACACTGATACGGTTATGTTATGACAATCATATGGTGATGGTGATGGTGATGGTGATGGGAGATCAGGTTACGGAGATTTAACATAGTGACACTGATACGGTGACATTGACGGTGAGATCAGGTTTTTATGTTTGATGCAGCCACACACGTTGGCGATCTTCCCTGCTGTGATTATCTCTGGTGATCTACTCTGTTTGCCTCACAGCGAGTGATACTCCGTTTGCATGACAGTTGTGCTACTCCGTTTGCCTGATGGTTGTGCTACTCCGCTTACCTGACGGTGAGTGCTCCCTTGCTCACCAGCCCTGTCCTCTGGTTCCTGCCGTAGTTACCTCCGGCAATCCTCCTGGTTCCTGCTGTTCGCCTGTCTACTCACCTTCCTGCCCTCTGGTTCCTGCCATTCTCCTGTCTACTCACCTATCATCCTGGTCCACTGATCCTCCTGGTTACTGCTGCTTTCCTGTCTACTCACCATTCATCCTGGTTCCTGCTGCTCACCTTCCTGCTTACCTGCCCGTCCTGGTCTTCTCAGCCTCCACTACTCAACCCTGGTTTGGACCATGCATAACCCATTGACTTTGTCGTCTCCACCTGCTTCAGCTCTGGCAATAAAGACTCTGTTTTCCACCTAGCCTTGTGTTTTGCACTTTGAGTGCTCATTCCCTCTCTTACCCCTTGGTGAGGGACACCCCACCTAACATAGCCACTTAAACGAGGTGCCACTGCCTTGTCACATTGGGGAACAGCAAAAGCTCCTGTACCACCGCATAAGGCCTCTATACTGTATTTGGCATATCAAATGAGCAGGTGTTGTGTAGTGTTGTGAATTTATCTTTGTTCCAAATTGTATGTACAGGAACAGGAGAGTGGGTCTTGGAGTCTGCTGAGGGAGGGGTGGGGGCTTTCTGAAAAAAGGCTGACAGCCTTCCATCTCAGTGTGGTGCACCTCTTCAGGAGGTCTCTCAATGGGATCCGGTCTCTGGGAATGTGCCTGAGTGAATGTGAATGTGTGCATGTACAGTATGAGTAATCTACAGCATATACAGTAGGCTATATAAGGCCCAGCAGTCAGGTATAAACCAGGACACTTTATGATAATGAGCTGCAATCCCCAAACTGGAATCTGCTCATGAATATAAGACACACTTCTTTATTAATATGCTCTCAAATGTATTTTTCAACCCATCATAAAGGAACTACAGAAAAGATAAAGTACAATACTGGATTCATTCCCTGGGGAAATGAATGTGAATCTACTGCCTAACCAAGTTTTTAATTTGTGTTTTGTCCAACTATGACAAAACCTGCACTGTCAAAAAATGTTGTGAAATGGCAACAATACTGTTAAAATATAAATTTTGTACAAATGAGACAAACCCTAGTTTGATTTGAATTATAGTGGATTAAATTACAACTTAGTCAGCAAAATGTGATTCTGCAGCTCCACTTGAGGAAAAAATACCGATCCCTTTTTCACATAAGGGACAAATGTCTCCTTTAACAGCAATAAAAGAGAGTTGCTGATCTGTCACTCAGATGCCTAGAAGGAATTCTGGGCCATAACTGTTTCTGTAATTCATGTATTGTACAGCTCACAGTGGATTTCTTCCATGGCTGCCAGTGAGTTTTGAGTAGAGGTTTGACTTTGTGATAGCCAATTCAGTGATAAAACATTTGTCTGTCAGTTGTATGCTGAAGCTAAATTTTGAAGATAAGTACTGTATAGTATGCTAACCTAAAAAAGAACACTGGATGACAAAAACTGGTGAAAATGACTTTAACTTCTGTGAATCAAGGGAAGATATGTTGAGCAAGCAACTACTTTACATAGAATTATAATCTGCTTTATTGGCCAGGTGTGTCGGACACATGAGGAATTTGACTCTGGTACATCGGCTCTCAATGTGTATATACATATCCCCATGCAAGGGGCAAGTAAACAGTTAAACCAGCATAAGGCTGTGTAATATAACAAAATAAGCAGTATTAACAGGTAGTAAACAATGCAGACAGACAACAGAATGCTCATGAAATGAGATAAATAGGAATATAAACAGAGTACTCAAAACTCTACGACCTGTATGAATCTGTATAATGTATATTTACAGGTATTGCACAGAGTTATTGTCCAGTCATACTGTCATTGGTCAAGTGTTCAGAATGATGGCCCAGGGTGAAGAAACTGTCCCTGTGCCTGGTTGTCTTGGTGCACAGTGACATGTAACACCATCGAGAGGGGAGGAGTTAAAACAGATTGTGTCCAGGGTGTGAGGGGTCTGCAGTGATCCTCTCCACCCTCCTTTTGACCCGTGAGGTGTACAGGTCCTCCATGGAGGGCAGGCTTGCACCAATAACCTTTTCTGCAGTCCTCACTGTCCGCTGAAGTCTGTACTTGTCCTGTTTGGTTGCTGAGCCAAACCAGACAGTGATGGAGGTGCAGAGAA
>NW_018128096.1:1319413-1324072 GCF_001952655.1 Monopterus albus
TGTCTGGAATGATGGTGTTGAATGCTGAGCTGAAGTCTACAAAGAGGGCCTGTACATAGGTCCCTGGGGAGTCGAGATGTTGCAGGACATAATGCAGTGCCATGTTCACTGGATCGTCCACTGACCTGATCAACCAGATGGACCATACAGTGATCAGAGTCCGAGGGCTGCGCGGGGGACAGAGCGATAGGCGTCTGTTATTGTTGTGTAGCAGTGGTCCAGTGTGATTTTGTTTGGACAGGTGGTGTGCTGTCTGTATTTGGACAGTTCATTTGTGAGATTTGCTCTGTTCAAGTCCCCTAGAACAATGAGTGGAGAATCGGGATGTTCTAGCTCCAGGCTAGTTATCTGTTCTGCAGGAGCCGTAGTGTGCTACTGTTGGCCTGTGGTTTTATGTGCACTCCCATTAGCATGAAACTGTTAATTAAATTTATAGGGAGAGTAAAAAGGTTTGCAATTGATAACAAGAGTCTCTAGGCCTGCATTACATGTCCTCTGTAGCACTGTGATATCTGTGCACCAACCTTTATTTATGTAGAAGCAGATTCCACCTCCTCTCATTTTCCCGGACAGCTCCTTTACACGATCCGCTCTGTACACCTGGAAGTCCGGTACTTGAATCGTGCTGTCCACAATCGAGTAGCTCAGCCAGGTCTCCATGAAGCACATAGCAGCAGAGTGTGTAAAGTCAGAGTTAGTCCTGTTGACAGGAAGAATTTCATCCATCTTGTTGACCAGGGAGCGGAGATTTGCCAGGTGAATAGACAGGAGTGGGGTCCGTGTTCCCCTCTGTTGTAACTGCACCAAGGTACCCGTCCACTTTCAACTGTGTTTTTTCCAGGTCCTGTATAATGCCGCTGCACCTCCGATCGGAGACAATAATTCAGCAGTACAAGGGCACAGTGTAGACTTAATGGCCAGCAGCTACAGTAATTGGCTGAATTAGAGCATCTTAAATGTCTTAAAATCCACATTTCATGCATATGTGAGCATTTACTAGTGTGTTCAACAAGCTGATAATGTGGCACAATGAAAAAAATTGATAATTTATTGAAAATTTGACAAGGGTAACTGGCATATTTTTAAAATGGAATTGCGCTGGTTTAATTCTACTGACTGCCATCACTACCTCTATCACACTGTCCAAAAACTCCACTATTACTACTTAACCACATTAGTCTGGAACAGCTGGTGGTTATCAAGGGAAGGAAGAACAAATTAAGGCTGTTAATATACACTACCAAACTTTTTTATGGCTGCAAATAATGATTGTCTTAACTGCTTTAACTATTCTTACAGAAATCTAGAATTCCATTTTGAGTATATACTGTAAAATCCCTTGTGCCATTTCTGCGCTTTTATATTGTGCAGATTCTGCATGTGTGATTTAAATAGAATCAGACAGTTGCACAAACAATTAAAAGCTTGGTTAAGTTAGTTCTTCCTGATTACCAGTGAAACTGTATCCTGCTTAAGCAGCACCTCCATAACAAATGGCTGTTGTTATGCATTTGTGATGATCAAGGCCTCATTCAACAGCTGCCCCTGTCCCTCCCACAACACACTCTCATCCAAGTGCTATATGAATAAGGTCAGTCACTGGGGGCAACTGTGATTCAGTGGGTAGAACAGCCATCTCCCAACCGGAGGGTTGCAGGTTTGAATCACAGTGCCTGAAGTCTACAGGAACCCCCAGAAACAAATTCCTTGTGTGTGTGTAACATACATGGCCAAATAAAGGTGATTATCCTTAATATAGAAAGAAAGTCACTTTACAAAGACAAGCTATGTGATTGTAGTTCTGTTGCTCAGTCAATATAGAGTCAAATGTGGTGATACATTCTGATTGGCAGACATAAGTAGCATCAAAGGCCTGGCAGAGATGCAACACATCATCTCTGCAGGAAGACAAACACTGGTCACAGCCATCTTTCAGTCCTGGTGAGGTGGGCACCATGACTGCCTTGCAAGGTGGTTGGTGATGAAGACAAATGGAAACCCACATTGTGTTGACACAGAGCAGCACACTGATTAACAAGCAGAAGTCAGTATAAAGGTCAAAAAAGATAGAACGTCTTCTGAAAAATAAATTTTCCTACAGCTGCTGTTTTATATAAAAAATATTTGTAAAACTATACACACAACTTCGAAAGGTTGCACATTTTTTGAGGATCATGAAATGTTATTGTTAAATGAAATGAAAACATTAAAATGGAATTCAAACAACACACACCATGCTATTTTAGGTTTTTTTTCAGATATTTATTATTAAGACAGAACTCTAATTTACCACCAAACATGCCATGTAACATTTTAAGAAATAAACATGTTTGTTATCTTTCAAGGAGTTATATAAAGTCAGTACAACACTGTCTGTGTGTTATGTAGGCAACTAGAGCCAGCAGGTAATTACCTTAGTTCAGCATGATTACTTAAAGCAAGGGGGAACCACAAGTCTGGCTCTGTCCAAAGGTTAAAAAATAAAATCCACTTACTAGCACCTATAAAACTCAATAACCTTCTATCTTGTTTGTTTACTCTATAAGACAACCATAGCAAAAACAAATTTTACAGGCAGTTATGTGATGGGCTAGTTCTTGGCTAGGTGCAATGACCTCCTGTAGTCTCCACTGGACAAAGCCTCCCTCTCTCTATTCTTTGTGCTAAGCTAAGTTAACTGGAACCTGGCTATAACCTACAGACTGTCCCTCAGCCCTGTCTCCAAAGTTAAAAAATACTGCAATCAACCCTCGAATAATTAGCATATTGTATCTTGCTAACTTAATCTGTACACAAAGAAGTTTAAAACCTTAAACACTGATTTAAAATGTTTTCATGTGACAAAGTGGGTGAGAATAGTGATGGTCCTCTGACACCCGAGGTTCCGACACATGTACGGTAGCTCATGAAGTAATTGTATCAAACCACTGTTTTGAGGTGTGTTTTGGTCACGTGACTAGTCACGTTTGAATCACTTGAATGACGTCCAAAGTAGTTTGGTGCGTCGGACGTCATACAAATCAGCTGATTGGTTCAGTTTGTCATGTCAATCACTTTGCGGGGATAGAGTGTGTTCAGAGATACGATATCCCTATTTTGCAGAGCAGGTTGGTTTGTTGCTGTTGTTGTGTTAGTTGCTTTGAGAGTTAGTAGTGTTGTAGCAGATTGTGGATTTAGTGGGGAATCACTGTAGATAGAGAGATAGATTAATAGATAGCTAGAGAGTAAGTTACATAGAGAAATAGATAAAAGTTACATAGTTAGATAACACTAGATATATATAGTTACATAGATAGCATACGGGATAGCAGATGGGATAGCTCAGTGGGTAACACCACTGACTTTGGAACCTGGTCAGGGCATGGTCATGGTCAATATCCCACCTGGGTCCTTAGGCAAGGCCCTTAATGCAGCACTAAGAACAATCCTTTCACTGAGACCAACAAGCTCATATACACCACAACAACCGTGATCCTTAAGATGCTTGACTATAAGTTCAACAAAAGCCATAAAGAGCAGTATGCTCCATGGAGAAGGAGGTTGGAGACCAAGATCAAGGCAGCACGGAGAGAAGTTAGCCAGCTATCAGAATTGATGAAGAAAGGGGTACCTAAGAAATACAATTCACTGTCCATACCTGAGGCCTAGAGACTGCCACCTGGCTGAAGAGGTACACCAGAGAAGTTGAAGCCAGGAGAATAAACTGAATGTTCACCACTGAGCAGGGTAATAACATGAGAGCAGACCCACCAAGGCTGGAGACTGAACAGTTCTGGAAGGGCATATTCATCACACAACAATGCCCAGTGGCTGGGGGACCTAAGAGCAGACCACAGCAACCTCCCAAGACCCAGTAATCATCACAATGGCAGACATTCAAGAGTGGCTGGACAGCACCTACTGGTTAAAGAAGCTAACTTCACTCCATGAGTGCCTGGCGGGACAAATGAACCAGCTACTAATGGATGGAACCCACCCTGAGTGGTTAACTGAAGGCTGGACAGTCCTGATCCAGTACCATCCAACTACCGCCCAATAACCTGCCTCTGCACAACATGGAAGCTCCTGTCAGGCATCATAGCAGCCAAGATGAGCAGGCACATGACTCAATACATGAGCAGCACCCAGAAAGGAATTGGTAGTAACACCAGAGCAAAGCACCAGCTACTGGTTGATAAAGTAGTCACTCGAGACTGCAAGACTAGGCATACCAACCTGTGTCCTGCCTGGATTGACTACAAGAAAGCCTATAACTCAATGCCTCACAAGGACAGGGAAGGTAGTCAGAACTGAGGGGACTGTACTACCAGGAGGCAACATAGCAGATGTTGAGGACAGCTACAAGTACCTTTGGATCCCGGAGGCAAATGGGAACCATGACGAGGCCACAAGGAAAGCAGCAACCACCAAGTACCTGCAGAGAGTAAGGCAAGTCCTGAGAAGTCAGCTGAATGGAAAGAACAAAGTACAGGCGATTAACACCTATGCCCTGCCGGTCATCAGGTACCCCGCTGGCATAATAAGCTGGCCAAAGGAGGAGATAGAGGCCACTGACATCAAGACAAGGAAGCTCCTTAAAATGCATGGCGGGTTTCACCCCAAATCCAGCATCCTGAGACTGTACACTAAGCGGAAGGAAGGAGGCCGAGGATTAGTGAG
>NW_018128096.1:1325069-1325621 GCF_001952655.1 Monopterus albus
TAGAGAGAGAGAGAAAGAGGGGGGAGGAGAATAGATAAACTATCTAGCTAGATATACATATCTAGGTAGATGGAGCCGCAACAGGAGACAACCAGAAAAAGGCCCCGTGCATGGGATGATTTCCAATTGCTGCTGGATAATAAGGTAAGTATGAGTGATGAGTAATTTTACCTGTATTTACACTGGAAAACTCAACCTCATCCTCCAGCACGAGCACCAGCAGCAGCCTCCATAGGTATTTCATTTTTATTTGATTCTAAATAAGGCATGACTAGTGACATTTCTGGTGATGATGATCTTCAATATTTTTTAGGAGTCTGTGGAGACTTTTGGATCAAGATGCACACAGAGCCAGGCACATGCAAAGCGCCACAGCTAATGCAATTGTGGAAGTGAACCGATACCTGGCTGATCCTCCCCTGGAAAGAACTGATGACCACCTCACATACTGGGCCACCCATAAGACTGTTTACCCAAACCTCTATAAATTAGCCAAGCATTTCCTGTGTACCCCAGCCTCATCTGTGCCATGTGAACGGGTTCTTTCCAAGG
>NW_018128096.1:1325962-1329248 GCF_001952655.1 Monopterus albus
GAGAGAGAGAGAGAGAGAGAGAGAGAGAGGGAGAGAATAGATAAACTATCTAGCTAGATATACATATTTAGGTAGATGGAGTCGCAATGGGAGACAACCAGGAAAAGGTCCCATGCATGGGATGATTTCCAATTGCTGCTGGATAATAAGGTACAGTAAGTATGAGTGTTGTTTTAATTTCACCTGTATTTACACTGGAAAAGTTAACCTCATCCTCCAGCACCAGCACCAGCAGCAGCCTCCACAGGTATTTCATTTTTATTTGATTCTCTTTACCCACATAACCATGAATCTCTTTACCAATGAACCCCAAAACACATATTGCCAAGGTCCATACTATAATTTGTATTTGCACCAGTCCCATGTGCGAATGACATCTGTCTGAATCTGTAGAGCACATCTCATGAATGTAGCAGCAGCATTTAAATGTTTCATAACACAAAATATAAGTGAGGAGCATATAGGGTTACACTCGGACATGCCAAATAAGACACGTGGTCGTCAACATGAGTCCATATTTATTTAATATTTTATTGTGTCAGCTTGAAACCATACAACCATGTAGTGTAGTCGAACAGGAATGTGCATGGCGAATCAAATCCCAAACATTCCATGAACCAGACATGTCTTGATTGCACTTCATTTTCTTGACCACTAGAGCACTTTGTCATTGAGGCCCCGAGGAATGAACCATTTTTTGAATACTGTGTCGAAGCGTCAACAAAGCCTCGATTGCCCATCACTAGGTGAGAACACTGTATTTTTCCCTAGGCTAAGTCATGTAAATTTCTCAATGTCTTAGCCATGTTTGTTAAATATTTGGTTATACTCACCATATGGACAGAAGACAAAAGGAGGAGGCCTTCAACGGCTTCCTCATTTTATACACTCTCTGATATCATCAGTGATGTCATGGGGGTAAACCAAGTTCACAGGTGGAGATCATTTAATGTTGTGGTTTCATGAATTGATTTGAATGTGTAAATTATAGGGATTGTGAATTGTATGTATACCTTGAAAGTCAGTGACTCTGTTGAATGTTTAAAATAACTTCAAAGAAATCGATTTGGGTAAGGATAGAAGTATGGATCTACCCATAGAACTTGGGAAATGGTGTATTCTTGGGGAGGGTTGATCCAGATCATGGTGCTATTTAAGCAGTTGCGGTGGTGGGGGTGGGGGCGGGGGGCAATCGAGGCTTTGTTGAAGCTTCGACACAGTATTCACAAAAATGGTTCATTACTCGAGGCTTCAATGACACAGTGGTCAAGAAAATGAAGTGCAATCAAGACATGTCTGGTTCATGGATTGTTTGGGATATGATTCACCATGCATATTCCTGTTCGACTACACTACATGGTTGTATGGTTTCAAGCTGGCACAATAAAATATAAAATAAACATGGACTCATGTTGAAGACCATGTGTCTTATTTGGCATGTCTGAGTGTTTCTAGTGTAACCTATATCAGGGGTGTCAAACTCAATTGCACAAGGGGCCAAAACTCAAAGGACACTTTAGGTTGCGGGCTGAACAGGATAAAAATTTATTGAACAGACTAAAACTAAACATTTGAACATAAATATGAATAGAAACAGACAATATTATTCCAAAATAAATAAACTTGAACTTAAAATAAACCAAGTTCACAGGTGGAGATCATTTAATGTTGTGGTTTCATGAATTGATTTGAATGTGTAAATTATAGGGATTGTGAATTGTATGTATACCTTGAAAGTCAGTGACTCTGTTGAATGTTTAAAATAACTTCAAAGAAATCGATTTGGGTAAGGATAGAAGTATGGATCTACCCATAGAACTTGGGAAATGGTGTATTCTTGGGGAGGGTTGATCCAGATCATGGTGCTATTTAAGCAGTTGCGGTGGTGGGGGTGGGGGCGGGGGGCAATCGAGGCTTTGTTGAAGCTTCGACACAGTATTCACAAAAATGGTTCATTACTCGAGGCTTCAATGACACAGTGGTCAAGAAAATGAAGTGCAATCAAGACATGTCTGGTTCATGGATTGTTTGGGATTTGATTCACCATGCACATTCCTGTTTGACTACATTACGTGGTTGTATGGTTTCAAGCTGACAATAAAATATAAAATAAACATGGACTCATGTTGAAGACCATGTGTCTTATTTGGCACTTCTAGTGTAACCTATATCAGGGGTGTCAAACTCAATTGCACAAGGGGCCAAAACTCAAAGGACACTTTAGGTTGCGGGCTGAACAGGATAAAAATTTATTGAACAGACTAAAACTAAACATTTGAACATAAATATGAATAGAAACAGACAATATTATTCCAAAATAAATAAACTTGAACTTAAAATCAGCAACCGTATTTCTGCTAAAGCTTGCATTTACAAACACCTGCTTTTTGTCTGGACACAAGACGTCACACGCTTTCATCATGCAGCTCTTCAGAAAATCCCCCTCGGTAAATGTCCGGGCTGATTTTCTCCTCTGCCGCAATAAAACTTGCTTTCACAGCAGCTTCACTGTGTGATTTTGCCTCGGTGAAAACGCCTGCTGTGATCTCAGATTCCTCTTCAACTCCTCTACCTTCTGTAGCTTCTGCTCTGCTTTCAGGTTTTTCAGCTTGTCCTGATGTTTTGTCTCATAGTGCTGTCTTAGGTTATATTCCTTAATTACAACCACATTAGCTCCACAAATAAGACACACATATACTCAGCCTCCCACCGGTTTACAAAGGCTCTGTTTTTAGAATAGACTTTTCTCTTGGCCATTGTTAGGGGCTAGCTTTGACTTGAAATTAGGGTTGTATACATCAACAGACGCTTTATTGATCTGATGTAATTGACGCGAGAATGATCGCAGGTAGCCTATCATTCGGTAAGGCAGCTGTTGCGCTGCATTATGGGATTTGTAGTTTGTGTATTATCAGTGCTTCATATCGCCAGGCTATTACAAAAAAAAAGATATATAAAATGATCCTCACGGGCCAGATGTAATTGTACACCAGGCCGGATGTGGCCTGCGGGCTTTGAGTTTGACACGTGCCCTATATGCTCCTCACTTATATTTTGTGTAATGAAACATTTAAGTGGTTCTGCTACATTCATCAGATGTGCTCTACAAATTCAGACAGATGTCATTTTCACGTGGGACTGGTGCAAATACAGATTATATTATGGGCTTTGGCAAAGTATGTTTTGGGGGTCATTGGTAAAGAGGGTGTGCTTGTATAACTGTTATGTCCCTCTCTCTCTCTCTCTCTCTCTCTCTCATCTATATATGTAATATATATCTTATCTA
>NW_018128096.1:1329699-1330792 GCF_001952655.1 Monopterus albus
AGGGCGGTAGTGGTAAGGGAAATCCGGATAAGCCGATACACATAAGCAGTCCGAGATAAGAGGGCAAGGCAGAACAGAGTAATCCAAAAAAAACAGCCCGAGTCAGAAACACAAATACCAAAAACCGAATATAGTGCTGGAAAGTCAGAGCTGGGGTCTAGAACAATCTAGACCCCAGCTCTCAATCTAGAACAATCCTATTTAGGCAGCGTCCTCCCACAGGACGCTGCCTAAATAGGGGTGTGAACAGGTGCACATAATAACAAAGCAGGTGAAACTAATGTGAGTGATGAAGAGCAAGTAAGAATTTGATTGTACAGGTTTCCTAACTGTGCATATGACAAATAAACACTTTGAACTTTGAATTTGCGGTCCATAGCAGTAGTGCTGCCATACCAGACGGTGATGCAGCTGGTCAAGATGCTCTCAATGATGAAGCTGTAGAAGCTGCAAAAGATCCTAGGCAACATGCCAAACCTCCTCAGCCTCCTCAGGAAGTACAGCCACCTGTCAGGGCCGCTGCCTCTCCTTCGTTTTTCTCTCCTCTACTCTCTTTATCATGTGGGCTCTGCACCTCAGCTGTGTTGCATTCCAGTAATTAGCAACTGGCTTGTCACAGCACACAGCTGGTGTGCATCCCGATGATTACTTTTCCTCGCTATTTATACCTCGGGCAGACGCTCCACCGTCGCTGGATCATTGCAACTTGCAACATGTTATGGACAATACTTACCCTGTGTAAGTTTAAAGAAATGTTATGTTTGACCCGCATGTTGAGATGTGTTTAGATGCTACGCTGACAGTTCCTGTGCATTTTGGCTTGACCTATTCACGCTATTCTGCGGTTAGCTATATGTCCTGTTGTCGTCTACGCTGACAGTCTCTGTGCTGTGGATAGAAGTTTATGTTTTGACCCGCATGTTTAGACGTGTTTAGATGCTACGCCGGCAGTTCCTGTGCATTTTTGGCTTTACCTATTCACGCTATTCTGCGGTTAGCTATATGTCCCTTTGTCGTCCATGCTGACAGTCTCTGTGCAGTGGATAGAATGTTATGTTTGACCCGCATGTTTAGACGTGTTTAGATGCTACGC
>NW_018128096.1:1331615-1335369 GCF_001952655.1 Monopterus albus
CAGTTAAATTTAAAAATTCATGCTATACGTACAACCAAAAAAAGATTTTGTATTTCCATAAGTGGGGTAAAACTATGGAATAATTTAAGTGTAGACATAAAAAATAGTAATAGAATTGACGAGTTTAAACACAAATATAAAGGTATGTGTCAATCAAGATATATGCAAGAACAGGCTCAATGATTAATTACATGAACAATTGTGGGTGTGGTGTACATTTTGTAATAATTCTTTAGTATATTACTTGTGTGATGTAAGAATGTTAACACTGTTAAAATCTTTTTTAGTATAATATGTGTGTGGGTAGAAGTGAATCATTTACTGCTTGCAAACCAATGATGGTAAGATGATGTCATGGGGTAGGACTGGATAAGTCTGACTTCTTCCTACTCCATTCAAGCATGTACTAGGTATATGTAAATTGATATTGGATTATGTGTAAAATTATGTGTGTTGTCATATCAACTGTTTTTACATGCTTGAAAGAATAAATCAAATCAAATAGTGTTTTCTGACTATGTAACTAATTTATCTATTTCTCTATGTAACTATCTATTGATCTATCTCTTTATCTACATCGATTCTCCACTATATACACAACCTCCTCTGCAAAGAAAAATTCAAATGAACGTCACTAAACAGGGATATCCTATTCCTGAACACACACTATCCCGCAAAGTGATTAACATGACGAACCAAACCAATCAGCTGATTTTTATGACATCCAAGGCGCTAAACTGCTTCGAATGTCACTAGTCATGTTATCAAAACATGCCTCAGCACAGTGGTTTGATACAGTTACTTCATGAGCTACTGCACATGCGTCGGAGCCTCGGGTGTCAGAGGACCATCACTGGTGGTGGCATTTTGAGTTCAGTTTTCTTTAGTTATGTGGAGTTAGCCGTTTGTTTGTTTTTAGGGAATTTCTTTTGGCATGTGTATCTTGGTGGCACATTTTTAAGTAAATCATCGATTTGAGAAACCTGATGTTTTTTGAGTCTGTCTCCTGCTATTTTTGGCTGGTTGGACCCAATATACCACGTCTCATTACCCGCAGCCATACATTTTTAGTGTTTTTGCTATCATTTATGATTAGTTGGTTGCCATTCATGACTCAAAGTCACATGTGACATGATATTAGCATGTTGACTAGTTGTTGCCAGACCTGCATCCCCACTTCAGCTGAAACTTCGACCAGTAACTGCAAAGTTAGACAACTGGTGTTCATAATATTTGAGTGTGTACGAGAAATTCAGTATTTCATCTGTGTTTACTTGTCTTGGAGCAAAATACTGAACTCCTACCTGCTTACTCATTTGAAGAAACACAGGCTAAAAATGTCAGCTTACTGTTTAAATGTAAAAATGTGGTGGGAGGGAAACAGTGCGATAATCCAATAAAGGCAGTATCAATGGTTGTCATAACAACCTACATGCTACCATGAATATTGATGCCAAAAATCACAGCATTTATAAAATGCAATTTTAGCTAAAATTTAGTATGGCTTTTTTTTGGCATTTTTGACTATGATATTTTTTAAACAATATGTAGTCTGTTCTGTGCTTGATGGTGCTGCCTGTAAATTGTTCATTAGCTCAGGCAGTGGCTCGCTTGTGTGAAAACATAACCACTTCACAACACCTATTGCCTCAGCAATAAATAAAGTGCCCATGGCATGCTCATTTTGCTTGTTTCCAGCCATTTAATATTTAATCTTGGGTACCTCTAGATTAGCTTGGTACCCCTCATAACTCCCAATAGTTTGGAATGGTTTCAGAATCAGAAAGCCAAAAAGCCTCTTCCTTAAAGCGAGAGGACAGATTGTGAAAGTGCATAACTCCTGCTGCTGGTGTTGTGTCGCAAGTGGACAGCACAATGAACCATGATGGCATTAATTAATATCAATTTCTCCTCCATAGACAGGTAAACAGTGGTACTGATGAAGAGATTTGTAACACTAAACAAACGGGTAATTGAGAAATCCCATATTTTAACTGGCAGAATGCAGACAGTGTAACTTCTCCAGCCTTATGACAATTCTCTATAACGTTACAGAAAGAATGCATTAACAGACAAGCAATGCGTGTTTTTTTTTTAAACTTACTGTTAAGTCCCACCCAGTAGTGGAAACATCACTCCCTTTCAAGTAGCTCCGAAGATGGTAAATCCAACAGGTGGTCATTGAGTCTTCCCCCACACTACCACATACAGTCCCAAGGTAATGAAATTATTTCCAAAAGGTTGTCAGGGTTGGCATGTAAACTGCCAAAAATGTCAGGGGGTGAACTCAATTATATAGCCAGATGAGGAAAAGTAAAACACCGTCTCTTTAATAAGAGCACTGGTATCAAAAATCAGGATAACACAAAGCAGGATTCAGGTCCAGCAAGTAACACTCTCAGGTCAATAATACAGTCCAGGGTCAGAGCCAGCAAACTTACACAGCCGAGGGATCCACAAACGAGAGGTCAGAGAGGGAAGTCCGATAATCGATACACATAAGACAGTCAGAATCAGAGGGGTTAGGCAGTACTCGGTGGCCACAAGGTAATCTGTTACCTTGGCCTCTACCGCAGGCTGGCCTCTCAGACTCAAACCACCATGGACACCACCTGAAATCTTCACCACTGCCATATTTGCCCAATAAAAAATAAAAACTTGCCACTTTGGATTCAGTTAACTGCACCCCACTCCTGGTACCAAAATTGTGTAGCCCAGGTAAAGTGGTTGCCACATGGGACACAATTACTGGGGTCCTTGTAGCTTTGATATCCAGCAGGTCACAGTTTATTTACACCAAATAAAGGATAAGAAAATGACAAAATATGGTGTGACAAAATAACAAAATATGGAGTAACAAAAATACAGAGGACAAAATACAGGGTTACAAAATATGACAGCGGGCTCTGGCTGCATACAAACAATTTGTAAACACCAAATAACTATACAGTCACTAAATGTCCCTGAAATGCCACAGTCACATACTTAAAGAAATTAATGTAGTATCTAGGATCTGATACGAACTAAATTACTTCAGACAAATCATCCCAATTTAAATAATCATTTAATATTACAATTATTCTGAGTGGGGTAGTAGTTAGATAGGTAATTTGGTAGTTAGGAAACAAAGTACAGAATCACTCCTCCTGCAATGGAATAGATAAAAGTATTAAATCAGAAGATCGTCACAGAGTCAGTCAGTCTTGGTCATGGGTCCAATCAGTCCAGAGTTCATTCCCCCCAACCAAGCCTGGGTCTGAAAGTGCACACTCACAAGGTTCTCTGCCATGTGACCACAATCTCAAAGACACCAGCACCATCGGCTCCTATGATACACCATCTTTTCAAAATACTGATAGATGGTTTCTTTAAAGTATACAGAATCTGACAAGACTTGGGCATATTTACTTACAGAGTTATACACTGACCACTTGTGCCTTCACCTTCCACATCTTTTCTAGCTCTTCTTTCAGCCCTTGGTATTTCTTGAGCTTCTCGTGTTCCTTCTTCCTGATGTTGCTATCACTTGGGATTGCTACATCTATCACTACGGCCTTCTTCTTCTGTTTGTCCACCACTACTATGTCCGGTTGGTTGGCCATTACCAGTTTGTCAGTTTGTATCTGGAAGTCCCACAGGATCTTAGCTTGGTCATTTTCAACCACCTTTGGAGGTGTATCCCATTTTGACTTTGGGACTTCCAGCCTGTACTCGGCACAGATGTTTCTGTACACTATGCCAGCCACTTTGTTAT
>NW_018128096.1:1335778-1341900 GCF_001952655.1 Monopterus albus
TCCTTGGCACCTTGAATGTCTTTTTTTTTTACATAAGCTTTATTGAAAATACACATAACAAAGAAATGTAACATTTTGCCAATATGGTGGGGGCACCGGTGGATGTCAGGCAAGTTCACATGAAGGCACAACGGCCTAGATTTATGCCCATTCAAGGAGATCCTTAAACTATCATATAATGCTTTATTTTCTCAGAGTTTGTGAGATGTGTATAAACCCAGTTACTTCTGCATAGAAATACTTGAACATACACTCACCTCATTTTTATGCTTTACGTCACATCAAAGATGAGAATTCACCATTGTAACATTGTAGATAAGTCAAAAAACAAGAAAACTTTTGTTTCCTAATAAATGAAAGTGCATTGTTCTGCTGTTAGGTGGAAATACTGCTGACACATCATTGGTAGGTGAATACTATATTAAGCAATGCTGTCCAATTTCTCAAAGTAGTACACTGATCACATTGTGTGTGGTCAATTGAATTCTTCTGAAATGTTATATCTGAATTGACTACCTCACAATGAAGGGAAAGTGAAGGAAGGAGACATTCATAAATCATTCCTTGACACTGCTGCTTCATTACCCCAAACTCACTTTCTTCTAGCCCCTCTCTGTGTCTGATCGAAACTCCATAATGCCTGTCAAAGCTGTTTGGATTGTAGGTTAAAAGTGAGTCACAAATATGTGGTGAGAGAATGAGAAAGAATGGAGAGAGAGGGAAGAATGGAGAGAACTATAGTCTCCTTTGCATGGATTGCTGTTCCAGGCTCACATATATGATAATTACCTCTTTGTAGCTTTCACTGGCTCCATACCTATTTTTTAAAATAAATGCTGGAAGGGTGCAACTAGACTCATGCCCTCTGTGAGCACATGGGAGAGCTGATCATTGGATTTTTGAGGCTGCCATGGGGCCCCTGTTTGCACCAGAAATGTCAGCTTGATGGATTTAAGTCAAGGTCAAATTTGAAAGCACTGATTAGAAACTGACTGGTGTTATGGATCAAATGCTGGGAGAGCAAAAGCTAAACAGAGACTGCACCAGAGGAGAGTACAGCATCCTTTCTCAGACAAAACTACTGCAACCTAAGGGCATGTAAAAGAGTTTCTTGTCAGCATTAAATTATGTCAAACCCAAGGGTTTGGCTCAAGCGAGTCGAGGACAGGAACAAACACTGCCAGAAGCTGATCAACCCACTGTGCACCATAAGGACACACTACCTAAATGAAGCAAGGAAGTAGTAGTTATTAGAAAAATAGCTAGGACAGAGAATCAGCAATAAATATGCAATATGAATCAGAAGGGAGGATATAAAAAGTAGAACTGTATAAATTAAACACTGATTTGAATATACTATCATTCATTGAAGTTGTTTTTAATAAAGCAATACCACTACAGATCTGGTAAGATATATACACAATACTACAGTATAGTAAGGCTGATTAACTGAGAGAAGGTTCAGAAAAATAATTACAGTACAAGTAGAAAAGGAAATAACTAACATGGAATGGGGGACTTGAGACCGCATTCTTATTAAAGTAATATTTCGAACCACTGTGCTTATCCAGCACTGGTTTTGCTGGTTGTAAGTGATTAATCACCTGGAGATAAAGCAAACAAATGCTGCCTGGAGAGTGTCTCATGGTCGCTGTCCATAATGCTGAATTTACCCATGGCTGCTCTCTCTCTTTCTCTCTTTCACCCTCTGTTGTTCTGTCTGTCCGTCTGTGTCCATCTGGCCTGGGCCTGTGTATAAGCACACATTGCCAATGTCACTCGACTATCAACGCTGGTTCAAGCACCTTTGCCACACAGCAACTATGTTGAAATTCATGTGAAATATAAGCAATTGCTTTGTGCATGGTATCAGTAGTTGCAGCCAATATGTCCTTTTTACTGTTTTAATATAAGCCTTAAAACCAAGATGTCGCCGCTGTATCTGGCCTGCCACCTGCTCTTCCTATGGCTGTCTTGTTTAATTATGTTTGACGCTCCCTCTGTCTTTTCCACGCTGGTATATGGTCGTCTGACTCTCTTAGAAATACGTGACTCTATGTTTAGTTGTCCCAGTATCTACCAGAGCTATCAATCAAAGCTACCACCACCTCCGCTTGAGTCCATACCTTCGTTCCT
Organism: Monopterus albus; assembly: GCF_001952655.1. Classification (NCBI taxonomy): domain Eukaryota; kingdom Metazoa; phylum Chordata; class Actinopteri; order Synbranchiformes; family Synbranchidae; genus Monopterus; species Monopterus albus. The sequence continues at coordinate 1,337,915 of NW_018128096.1, forward strand.
TCAATGCTCGGCTGGTCCTCTCCCAGACAGACCTCATTGAGGGCGGTGTGGCAGGAGAGCGGGACTCCGCGTTAAGTTAAAATCCTGCCTGAGATCACTGCCGTTGACTCAACAGCTCTTGGAACATGGTAATCTCGACCCAAGCTGGCTCCTGATTCATAGCTACTCCTTTCTTCGACCAGTCGGATCAGTCATTGACCCTCTTCGCTCATGTTATTGGTTTGTGAGGTGCTCCACCCGGCGTTGCTCACAAGCAAACCTTCGCCCAGTGGCGCTGGCCGCCCTCCCACAGGTCAAGCCTAACCCACTTCACTTTGCTCTCTTTAACACAAGCTCACTCAACAATAAAACGTTCCTCCTTAATGACTTTATCTCTACGCATGACTTGGATATGTTTTTCATTACTGAAACCTGGCTGAAACAAGGCGATAATAGTCTCTTTTCTGAGCTTCTACTGGCCAATTACCTGTTTTTTAACACCCCGCGCCTCGCTGGTAGAGGTGGCAGTTTGGCCTCTGTTCTTAAATTGACATTAAAATGTCGCCATCTCTTTCGTAAGACCTACTCCAGCTTTGAACTACAACCTTTTGTTTTAACACTCCACTGTTCGATTCTATGTGTGGTGATCACCATCCTCCTAAATCTAATAGTTTTATTAATGAATTTGGTGAATTTTTGGCAATGCTCATTCCTCAGTTTGACAGTGTTTTAATATGTGGAGATTTTAACATTCATGTTAACTGCTCTTCTGACCAGCTGGCCAATGAGTTTGACTCGTTATTGGACTCTTTTGATCTCACCCAGTCAGTACTATGCCCCACTCACAAATGTGGAGGCATATTGGACCTCGTCATCTCGCGAGGTATATGCATGGGAGATGTATCAAACTCGGCCATTTCTGATCAATTCTTTGTCCACTTTGAGATTGTGACACTATTAAGTACATCCAAGCCCATGGCCCTATGTCAACACCGGAGAATTATTACTTCGTCTACAGCTCCCAACTTTGCTGCTGCTTGCTTAGCTTCTGAATTCCACTCTTCAGAAGCGCAGAGTCTTCTTGCATGCCCTGATGCTCTTCTCTCTTTGTTTGATTCTACCTGCTCCCAGATCCATCTAGGATGATGACACCCAAAAACACCTCTGACCCATGGTTGAATGACACCACCCGTGCCCTGCGGAGGTGCTGCAAACAGGCTGAATGTAAATGGAGGAAGGACGGCCTGCACGTCTCCATAGACATATTCAGAGACAGTTTGGTCTCCTTTCAGAAATCCGTTAAAGTTGCTAAAACTCAATATATGTCTAATATCATTTCAAATAGCAGCCACCTTCCTAGAGTTCTTTTTAATACTATCAATCTGGTTATCAATCCAGGTGTTACCCTGCCCACTGTAGGATCAGTTCAGATATGTAATGAGTTATTTCACTGATAGAGTCAGGGCTATTAGACAAAATATTCCCAAGTTTCCATCCTCCACATCACCTGTTTTTCATGTATTGGATACTTTAGAGATTTTTACCCCGATCTCTCTGCCCCAACTCAAGAAATTTGTCCTACAGTTAAAGTCTACCTCCTCCCCCCTTGATCCAGTCCCTGCCAGGATAATCAAGGAGGCTATCGACACGATTGGTCCCTCTCTGGTCATATTTATTAACTGTTGTCTTGAGCGGGGCTTGATTCCGACTACCCTTAAGCATGCTGTAGTGAACCACTCTTAAAAAAAACCTAATCCTGACCCCTCCCAGTTGTGTCACGATTCTACTCCGCTGTTTCCTGTCAGACTTTTATTTTTACTCTACTTCCTGTTTTTGTTTTTTCCATAGCATAGGTTTTTTTCCTTTTCTCCTCACTCAGATTAGTTTCACCTGCGCCTCATTATCCTGCACCTGTGTTCACCTCTATTTAGGCAGCGTCCTCCCATTAGGACGCTGCCAGATTGTTCTAGACCCCCGCTCTGCCTTGCCCGCATTCTTACCTTGCCTGAATTCCCCGTTTCTGACCTCTGATACCGTTTTTTCTGACCACCGTGTTTTGCCTATGTCCTTCCAGTCTGATTGCCTGCAGTGTTCCGACCTCTGAGCTATTTCCCCTGACTACCCGAGTTTTGGATCTCCTGGATACTCCTGTCTACCGGCGCCGACCCTGGATTGTCTTATGGACCTGATTTAGCCTCTCGGACTTTGTATTGTTTTCCTTGTTGTTATTAGTAAAGACCTGTTACTTTATTCGTCTGGTTCTATAATTGAGTCCACCACTAAACCCCATTTGTCGTTCTCACACGGCAACCCTGACAGTACAATCTGGCCAAAAGTATGGACTCAACCAGCGAGCAAGAGCCGGACTGGAAGGTTCGTATGGAGCAGGCTCTAGCCCACCAGGGAGCTGCCCTGGGGCAGCTGATGACAGACCTACACCAGTTACGTCAGGCAAGAGGCGATCAAGCCGTGGCCGGGGTGGCTGTGGCCTCGGTTTCGGCAGAACACGAGCCCAGACTGGCTCCGCCAGAACGATATGGAGGAGAGAGCGGGGAGAGCAGGGCGTTTCTCACCCAGTGCGAGATCCTGTTTGAGATGCAACCATCAGCATTTCCCACCGATCGAGCCAAGGTGGCCTATACCTTGTCCCTGCTAACAGGAAAAGCCAGACAATGGGCAACGGCGGAATGGACAGCCAGGACGGCCTGCTGCGACACTTTTGGAGATTTTGCTGCGGAGCTCACCAGGGTGTTCGATCCGCCATGCTACGACTCGGCTGCTTCACCCTCGGTCATGTCGTTATCACAAGGGTCCCAGTCAGCTGTGGATTATATCATTGCCTTCCGCACTGCCGCTGCTGTCAGCGAGTTCAACGAACCAGCGCTGGTGGACGCCTTTTACCGTGGTCTATCGGCTCGCCTAAAAGATGCCCTGACTGTCTACGATCGCCCTAAGAGACTGCGTCCCCTCATGGATTTAGTCACTCGCCTGGAAGGGAGATACCGGGAACGCCAGCAGGAACGCCACCGGGAATCATCTCATGCCGGTCCCAGCGCCGCATCAGACACCCCTGAGCCCATGCAGCTCGGGAAAACGAGATTAACACCCGAAGAACGAGAACGGCGTTTTCGGCAGAATCTATGTTTGTACTGCGGAGGTCCAGGACATCGTGCCTTCGCATGTCCGGTAAAAGAACAGGGCTCAGCAAAGAGGAGGCCGCTGCTGAGCCGCTACACTACAGCTAAGTCGACCTCTCATCCCACGGTACAGGCTGTTTTATCTTTCCATTCTTATGACATTACTACACCTGTGTTTATTGATTCGGGTTCAGACGCATGTTTTATGGATCCTGCGTTTATCCAGGCACATGATATACCTACCTGCATAGTGGATCCGGCTCTTCTGGTGCACGCACTTAACGATAAATTCTTGCATCGAGTTACCACACAAACCACGTCACTCACGCTGACAATAGACAATCACACAGAGGATATACAGTTTTTTGTTATGCGATCTCCACATCATTCGGTGGTATTGGGGTTTCCCTGGCTGGTAAAACATGGGGCCAAGATAGACTGGGGTGCTGGGCGGGTGGTAGAATGGGCGGCTCAGTGTGCCACCACCTGTTTGCGCTCCACGGTTCCACAACGCACCAATCAGGGAGGATCATTAGACATTATCCCGGACATAACGAAAGTGCCGCCGGAATATCAGGATTTGAAACAAGTGTTCAACAAGACCCGGGCGTCTTCTCTTCCTCCACATAGACCTTATGACTGTGCCATAGACTTATTGCCTGGCACCATGCCTCCCAGGGGCCGCCTGTTTTCTCTGTCTGTTCCTGAACAGCAGGCCATGACTGATTATATAACTGAAGCCCAGAGGGCTGGCTTGATACGCCCGTCCTCGTCCCCGGCTGGGGCAGGGTTCTTTTTTGTTGGGAAAAAGGATGGGGGTCTTAGACCGTGTATTGATTATCGCGGCCTCAACAAGATCACTGTCAGGAA
>NW_018128096.1:1344100-1346287 GCF_001952655.1 Monopterus albus
CTCCCTGCTTCCTTTGCTTTTGGGTTTTGGTTTCGGTTTGGCTGTCTGGGAGCCATCCTTGTGGGGGGGGTACTGTCACGATTCTACTCCGCTGTTTCCTGTCAGACTTTTATTTTTACTCTACTTCCTGTTTTTGTTTTTTCCATAGCATAGGTTTTTTTTTCCTTTTCTCCTCACTCAGATTAGTTTCACCTGCGCCTCATTATCCTGCACCTGTGTTCACCTCTATTTAGGCAGCGTCCTCCCATTAGGACGCTGCCAGATTGTTCTAGACCCCCGCTCTGACTTTCCAGCATTCTTACCTTGCCTGAATTCCCCGTTTCTGACCTCTGATACCGTTTTTTCTGACCACCGTGTTTTGCCTATGTCCTTCCAGTCTGATTGCCTGCAGTGTTCCGACCTCTGAGCTATTTCCCCTGACTACCCGAGTTTTGGATCTCCTGGATACTCCTGTCTACCGGCGCCGACCCTGGATTGTCTTATGGACCTGATTTAGCCTCTCGGACTTTGTATTGTTTTCCTTGTTGTTATTAGTAAAGACCTGTTACTTTATTCGTCTGGTTCTATAATTGAGTCCACCACTAAACACCATTTGTCGTTCTCACACGGCAAACCTGACAAGTTGTCCAATTTCCGCCCAATTTTCCTTCTGCCTTTTCTGTCCAAGGTTATGGAAAAAATCATCCTTACTCAATTACAGCCTCATTTGGACCGTCTGGATCTTGCCAACAAGTTTCAATATGGTTTTAAGCCTCACCACAGCACAGAATCTGCGTTACTAAGAGTCCACAACAACATTACCATGGCCCTTGATGCCAAGCGGCCCGTTATCTTAGCTCTTCTAGATGTCTGTGCAGATTCTCAGTCATCCAGGTCATAATAAGCTAAAAAAAAACTTAGAAAAAATCAAATGGACTAGATTTCTAGGTCGAAGACGTTTCACCTCTCATCCAAGAGGCTTCTTCAGTTCTGAAGAAGCTATTCATGCTTTTATCACCTCACGACTTGACTACTGCAATGCCCTGTATGTCGGAATTTCTCAATCTCTTCTTTGGTAGCTACAGCTCGTCCAGAACGGCTCCTCTCGAATACCCCCAGATATGCCCACATCACCCCTGTCCTTTCTTTGCTGCACTGGCTGCCAGTGAAATTCAGAATTGAGTTTAAGGTGCTGTTATTTGTATTCAAGTCGATTAATGGCCTCACCCCCTCATATGTGTCAAATCTCATTTCTGTCTATGCCCCGCATTGAGCTCTACGCTCTTCAGAGCATCTCTCTTTGACTGTCCTGCAATCTCGATAAGAGAATGGGGTGATCGCTCTTTTTCCGTGTATGGCCCCAAGCTCTGGAACGCTCTACCACCAGAAATACTGTCCATAACTGAGCTGGCCTCGTTCAAAGTAACTTTAATAACGCATCTCTTTAGGCAGGCCTTCGGTACTTAACTAATTTCATGGAGATATTTTTAACTTGTTCTATGTTATTTGTATTTCAACATGCAGTTTCCCCTCTGTTTTAAAGTCTGTGTTTTAATCTATTTTAGGTTTTTTTTTAGAGTACATACGTTTTGCTGTGAAGCACTTGGTGCCCCTTTCGAGTTGTAAAGTGCTATATAAATAAAGTATTATTATTATTATTATTAAAAAGTCTTCTGGCAGAAGACGTACAACAATATAACCATGACCCATTCAGATGAGTGTCAGCTCCATTGACATTAGCATTGGCCTTTCCTATCACAGACATCAAAACCTTTGACTATGTTCAGAGCAATGTTCTGTAGCAGTAGATGTGATTGAGTGTGTGGGGAGCAGCAGACTTTACTGCTTTACTGGTAAAGACACCAGGTGACTGACAGGCCAAGCAGTCTGGGAGATATGCTGTTTCCAATAAGGATAATCACCTTTATTGGCCAAGTATGTTACACACAAGGAATTTGTTTCAGATACAGAACTGAGGCAGCCATCTGTGACGCCAACTCAACTGATGGCTCTAACCAGCAGGGGCAACAGGGGTGTTCAGTGTTTTGCCCAAGGACACTTCGGCACCAAGATTCAAACCTTTAACCTTCTGGTTGGGAGATGACTGCTCTACCCACTGCACCACAGTCGTCTCCCCTCGAATGAAATTGTGTTTTTGGAGCTGAGGGCCCCGGGCCGCTGCGTGCTACAAGGGGGGGGGGGGCACAA
>NW_018128096.1:1346399-1358869 GCF_001952655.1 Monopterus albus
TTGATCCCTGGTGGGAAATCCACAAGTACCCAGCAGTATGTAAAGTACTTCAAAGTGCAAGTATATAAGGTAGTTAACATTAGCTCTACTTTTACCAGCTGCAACATTTTAAATGTAATGTGCATGATAATACATCAATAATTATAGTCCAATAATATGATATACATTAATGTAAACTGTGCCATTCTGCAAAATGAGTACTTTTATTTTTAGTACTTTAAGTATATTTTATGCAAACACTTTTATTTAATTAACAATATTAATGCAGGACTTTTACTTGTAACAGTATTTTTACACTGTGGTATTGCTACTTTTATTTAAGTACAGTATTTTTTCCACTACTGCCTATGGATGAGGACACTGCCACTAATTTAATCAGGTTTTTTCTTTAATTTGTCAGTGTGGTAGTTCGAGCCTGATGTAAACTAAATCAATTCAGACAAATCATCCCAGTTTAAATAATCATTTAATATTACAATTATTCTGAGCAGGGTAGTAGTTAGATAGGTAATCGGTTAGTTAGGGAACAGAGAACAGAATCACTCCTCCTGCAATGGAATAGATAAAGTATTAAAAAAGGAGATTGTCACAGAGTCAGTCAGTCATTGTTGGTCCTACAGTCAGTCAGTCAGAGTCCAGAGTCCCCCTGGCCGGGTCCAAATGCACACTTACAACTGCAGCACCATCACTCCTTCTCTCCCTAACCCACAGCTGTGCTAAGTTTTATCTTCTCACAGTTACACAGCCACCTATTGCTTGAGCCAGAGTCACAGTCCCATGCCACCTCTCCCATGCCAGCTCTACAGCCCTTCTTCTGAGCATTGTCCGAGATATCCAGTACATGAACTTCTAGGTCGCGTTGACCTAGCGCACATTTTAATTTTCTAAACATGAACTGTTCACATAAGGCTGAAGCTATGTCCATTCCCCATTTAAGGAGGAATTCTCTCTGGATGTTTACACATAAATTAAACAAGGAAGACACAAGCCAAGATATTCTTGCTTGAGCAAGAAAAAAGAAGAGAAACAGATCAAGCTTACATAAACAATTAGCTCACCCTTACATAACTACTACAAATAATATCTATATACACACTATTCTATTACATATTACCTCTGGACTGGTACCTTGTTTGTTTTTAACCACTATATGAGCAGTCTGTATTTACATGTAGACAGTGCCAAAATGTACACATTTATAAACGTGTACAGGCACACGTACAGTACAGACATAACCACATCAAAGAAATACCATTTAAAGGAAGTGTAGTTAATTCAGGTCTTCTCTTCATGGTGCTGTAAAATGAAATGTCAGAGCACTCCCAACAGTTGACCTACAGCCTAAACTGATGGATTTCCTGGATTTTAAAAATCTCCTGAACTCACCATGATGTATTTTCCCCCATGATTGCATATTGCTTTTTATTTAATAATTTAATTATACTTACTGTGTGAGTACAAATCCACAGTTGATTTATTCATACTAATTCATTAAATTGGAAAGGCCTTACTCTTTTATTTTCCTTGGTTCTGAGGCAAACAGGATTCTTTGTTATTTTTCAAGAAATAATCCTTTGTATTCACAACATGGACGAACAATCATAATTAATGTAGTATTACTTCACAAGAAAGAAAAGAGGGAGATGATTTTAATTTAAAATGTGTCAACAGTTTTTGAGAAGCATATCAAAATACTACAGCTGCTTAGCAATTCACAATGAGTTGGCCTCTTTTGGAGAGCTTACTTTTTGTATGTATTAAGCCGCCACCTTACTGTTAGAGACTTTGCTCTATGTTCTGCATTTCACATGTAATAGAAAACATAGCTCTCTTTGAATATGATGTTTCTTTAAATCTATTACAGTTTTGATTAGTAACTCAATTTTATATTGCTCAAATAAGGACATTTAAATGCCCTAATATATTATTCATTTCACAAAATTAAGAGCGGCCCAAAGCTCACAGCTGTTATGCCAATTCTTACAGGGGTTTCACAGTTTCAAAATTTAATTCTCATTTAGACCAGTTTAATCTTAAAATGCCCCTCTGGTATATTGATATCAATAAATGATGGCTGAAAGTTCAGCACTCTGTGTTGGGTTACATGTAAGCTATGCGCATTTTATCCTAAAACTGACACCCACAGTGTTTAAGGCAGGACTGTCTTGGAGGGGTTAAATGCATGGGCACAGTATTAGTTTTCTAATGGGGGAGTGAGTGATTAAATACTCCTGTTTTATTAAAGGTCTGTGCCAATGACAAATATTTCATTAGCATTCTACTAAATCCAAGATTATTGTGTCTAGAAAAATAAACCCATTTACTGATTAAAGACTACCATGATGGATGCTCTCATGTATCCTCACTGTCTCCTCCTGCAGCCTCCCGGCTCCTCAAAGGAGATAGAAAAGTATTGGGACGTCCATAATGCAACCACAAAGTCTTTCCAGTCAGGCAAGGATCAAGGACCAAGGATTGATCATATAAGAGACATGAGAGGAAAAATTGCTCATGGAGGCTGGGCTGAGGCACAGGCGAGACACACCAGAGGCTTCATCTCACAACAATCTTGTAGCTAGTGGAAATGAGCCATTGGCTGATGGGAGGCAGGTGAGTAATATCAGAACAGGCAACAAGCCCGGTGAAGCTGGTACTCATCAGGTCAGACAGGAAGGTGGAAGTGTGCCAAAACAAAAGCTTTAGACAAAAACTGCCTGGAGTTGTGACATTCAATTCAAGTCAGTCCAGACAGATAACAGCCAACAATTTAATTTTGTTATCAGTCATTCACAAAATAAATGTTGATAAAAGTTAGATTTTGCCCTTGATTTTATGGGGAACAATTTGGTACACCGAAGTTGTCATGATGGGACATTATTCTTCAAAAGGGTCACTGTTACAATGGCAGACTCTCCTTGCACACACCAGGGAAACAGCATTATCATCTATTCTCTTGTGAGAGTATTCAGTAATAACTTACATACAATGTCATTTAAAAAATCAAAATGAAAATGGCATTTGGAAAAAGAAAATGAAAAAGGCATATGGAAAATGTAATTGAAAATGGCATTTCAATGAAAATGGCATTTGGAAAATGAAAATGAAACTGGCATTGTCTGTCATATTCCTTTGAGGTAACATTCTAGAGGAATAATGCAATATACTTAAATGGAACATTTCATACTTTGCGGAAATGTACTTCTCTTTTGAAGAGAAACAACAGGCACATACTAGAGATCTCTCACCAAAAATAAGCTTGGAGTGCCATGCTTTCCCTCTTGCCTTTCTCTCTTGTAGTGGTTCAAGTTACAAGTTAATGTGGACTATGTAATAGAATACCATCTGAGTGGATAGATTACCCCTAACACTACATTTATATCTAGAGTCAAAAAATGCTTACATAACTCGGGCATAACTTCAGCCTTGTGTGAACTGTTCCTGTGCTTACTTTTAGGGTCATGTATAAAAAGGGAAATGACACACACAATAGCCAAGCTGTTTCCTGTTTTTAGATAAGACAGGAAGCCAAGTTTGAGAACTGACGTGAGAGCCAAAAATGACCCACCCAACTCTGGACTCTGACTTACTGTACCTTGTGGCCAACAATGACTGACTGATTCTTCAACAATTCTCTTATCTAATACTTTATTTCAATGCAGAGATGGTGATTCTGTTCCCTATCTTTCAGATTGTTGAATTATCTTCCAATTTATTGAACTGTTTAGAAGTATTGTAATAATAAATAAACATTGGGATAATTTGCTTGAATTAATTTAGTTCACATCAGACCTTAACAACAACTCTCTCTCTCCCACCTCAGCCTTGCACATGACTTTCAGATTCCCTTTCATGAATAGCTTTTGCAGTAAACTGAAAAAGGCCTGGTTCTGAGGATGATTCTTCTTCCAAAGTCCCCTTAGGTAACATGATAAATCAATAAGATAAATGCACTCAATTCTATTATCTACCTCTGTATTCTGGGGTACTAAAGAGCCTTTAACAAACTGAAGATGCTAGAGTTGATTTGGGTAAATGGACAAAATCTCACTCATGTATTTAGATGGGGGGAAATATATATTTATCTATCTTGCTGTGACAAGCTCAAGATATAATTTACCACTGATCCTTGAGATTCCGCAACCGTCCTATTAAGGAAGCTAGATCGAGCCCAGTATTGCATTTGTTCCACTCACCAGCCTTTACCGTCTTTATTCACAATGCAATATGACAGCTTTGATATTGGACCTCGTCTTTTTCTAGTATAGTACCTTTGACATTAATGTAGGTCCAAGGCCTTTTTCATGGTGAATCACACAAATTTTGTAAAGGTGGACTTTCCTGCTCAAAACAGTTGCCTGTAAAACTAAAGCAAAATAAGCAGTGATTTTTCTTTTCATGAAAAACCCAGAAGGCATTTCCTCTGACTATCTGTCCCTGGGACTTTATTCATTCTATTCAGCAATGTGACCTCATTTAAATGACTGCATACTGTGAGCTACTGTACAACAGATTATGTCATTGACAATATATCTTTGTGTTAAAGTATGTGCCAGTTGCAAATGCACTTTTTGCTTCAAGGATACATGCATCTACTGTATGTATAAATCAATGTACTGTATGTATGGATGAACACATGAAAACAAAGGAATAACTAGATTAAGATTTAATTACTGCTTCATCTGTGCAGAGATAAATAAAATGAATTGAGACACAATGGAGCACTTAAATGGAACATTTCATACTTTGCGGAAATGTACTTCTGTTTTGAAGAGAGTCAACAATGGTAACACTATATCAGATCTAGTTTTTTAATGGTGTTCGGTTCCTGTGGGGAGCAATTTGCTTGCTTTCCTCCAGGCTCCAGCAACTCCCCCAAAAATGAGGAGGCCTCTGGTTGGGAAATCACCTTTCAGTTTAGCCTCTCCACTCCTAGATCCCTCATCTCCTATGCTGTAACCTCTGAGAGCACACGCCATGCGGTCATTATCCAGGTGCTGGGGTTTTAAGCAGAGGAAGACAGATCTAGAGGATGTCCCCAGCCAAAGCTCCACACCTCCCTCCTCTGTATTCCACACCATTACTTCTGGGGTGACTGTGGTTCAGTGGGTAGAGCAGTCATCTCCCAAGCGGAGGGTTGGAGGTTTAAATCTTGGTGCCTGCAGTCCACATGAAACCCCAGAAACAAATTCCTTGTGTGTATAACATACATGGCCAAATAAAGGTGATTATCCTTAGTAAAGAAAGAAAGTCACTTTACAAAGACAAGCTATGTGATTGTAGTTCTGTTGCTCAGTCAATATAGAGTCAAATGTGGTGATACATTCTGATTGGTAGATATAAGGAGCATCAAAGGCCTGGCAGAGATGCAACACATCATCTCTGCAGGAAGACAAACACTGGTCACAGCCATCTTTCAGTCCTGGTGAGGTGGGCACCATGACTGCCTTGCAAGGTGGTTGGTGATGAAGACAAATGGAAACCCACATTGTGTTGACACAGAGCAGCACACTGATTAACAAGCAGAAGTCAGTATAAAGGTCAAAAAAGATAGAACGTCTTCTGAAAAATAAATTTTCCTACATTATTTTGATTTTTTATATAAGGTGACTTCTGTCACTCGCTCAAATGAGTTAGCTGCTAATACTGTCAGATCCATTCTTCATGCACAGCTAAACAGGGAAAAGTACTCAGATGCTTTACTTAAGTCAAAGTAGCAATACAATAGTGTAAAAATACTATGTTACAAGTAAAAGTCCTGCATTCAAAATGTTACTTAAGTAAAAGTATACTGTACCAAAAAAATTTGCATCAAAACATACCTTAAAATTAAAAGTAAAAGTAAACATGCAGAACTGCACGTTTCACATTCCTGTATATCATATTATTGTACTATAATTACTGATGCTTTATTGTGTACATTACATTTAATGTTACAGCTGGTAAAGGGGGAGCTAGTTTTAATAGCTTATATGCATTTAATTTTATATTACTTCTGGGTTGCTTGTGAAATTTTCCATTATAGATCAATGAGGTCTTATAATCATACTGTATTTTTATATTATCTGGTTCTGAAAAGAAACTAAAGTTATAAAATAAATGTAGTGGAGTAAAAAGTACAATATTTACCTCTAAAATGTAGTGAAGTATGAAGTAACAGAAAATGATACTCAAGTATAGATACCTCAAAAATGTACTTAAGTACAGTACATGAGTAAATGTACTTAGTTACTTTCCACCACTGCAGCTACTGCTAAATGCCAATTGTATGATAAGTATCTCAGCAAAAAAAAGTGCTGATGTGTGTTCTTTGATCTGCTATGTGGGGCTCTGTTTGGAGCCCCCAGCAGGTGTCCTGAGAAAAACCTGAAAGGGAATCATTGCCCTACCTTCCTTTTTCTCTCTCTTATCTCAGCACCCACAAAACAGCTGCTCTCTGTGTGCTCAAAGTATGGCACATCAAAACACACATTTAAAGGTGGACTACAACGGTTTTATGTATATATGTATGTCAGGATGCTTACATCCTTACAATGACAGTGCTACAGTCACATACTGTTTAGCAGGTAATGTTTAGCATATAAGCATGAACACACTCATTTTTCTGTGAGCACTGAACTGAATGGTTTACTTTGCAGCTAAGTAACATGAATCTGAGTTTCATTAATATGCAGACTAATGAACAGAACCTCTCCAAGTTTCTGCTCCATATCTTAAGATTGCTTGTTTTGTTTTCCAATAGAACACCACATCCCCACATCAGCACCAGTGTATCCTGTTAACACAGAGCACACACTGCCCACATGTGCTGTTTGAGACTTAAAACAAATGCACCCTTGCGCTGCAGCAGACAACTGAACCTAAATGGAGGCAGATCAATGAGGCTGTGGGGAGACACCATGGTCACTGCAGAGTATTTTCAGAGATCACTGACAAAGAATATCCATTTACTGTATATCACTTTATATATCACTAACATCCACACCATGTGATAGACTGGCAACCTGTCCAGGGTGTACCCTGTCTCTCACCCAGTGTCAGCTGGGATAGGCTCCAGCCCCCCGTGACCCTATTCATGAATAGGTGGTATAGATAATGGATGGATAATATCCACACTACACTTCCTCTATAGCAGAAATTGTTTTAAATTAATGCATTTAATAAAAACCATCTACTGGCTACTTCAAACATGCATTCCTAAAATTTCCTTCCTTCTCTTTTGGGTATCAGACACTTCTAGGGTGTCTCACTGTAAAAAAACTGGTCTGTGGGTCTGACATCCTTCTATCTTTATTTCTTGTCATTTGTTGTGCACCATCATTCTCTAAATATTACTTCTTCATTTGTGTCCTTTGCTTGTCCATTCAGCAAGGCCCCACGTTCCTTTTTAAAGATATTCTCAGCTAGGCACACACACACATACACTCATACATTGTTCCATTTCATCAGTTACCACTCAGATTTAATCCCAGTAGTGCTGTGCCCAAAAAGCTGCCTCTATCAGCGTAACAGTGCATCTAAATGCTGGAGCGGATGTCACAGTGTGTTGGTTGACCCTCTAAAGTGACAAGAAGCTCAGCAGCAATAGAAGCACATAAAAACAACTTCATCTCTGGGCCACACTGGAGCAATTCCTTTACAAACCCAAGAGCGAAAAGCATTGAGAAAACTGTAACATGGGAGCTGTTAAATCCTATTCAATTAAGATAAATTCATGTGTAAGTTTACTGCAATATGCCCTCATCCGTCCCCTCCATTTTTACATTGCATATTATAAAAATTCTTCCCTCAACACAGCAAGAATGAAGGGTCCTGCATTTGCATCAGACACCTCTTGGAAGATATGGGCAATGAGCTGGCAGTAATTGGGTTTGATTTACTGCAGTAATGCATCCAACACCTGTCGTGCTAAACAAGCTTGTGCATAAAAGTACTGTACTATCAATATATCTCAATTGCCCTGACTCATGCTCTCAATTAAAAGCTCTGGAGTTTAGGAGTCCTTTGTTTTGTTAAATTCTATATTATAGGTTTACCCAATTACAAAGAAATGAAGAGTCTATAATTGTTATTGTAGGTTTATTCCAAAGGATAGAGACAGGATATCAACAAAAAATCCCAAGAAAGCACATGATACAAATATTATAAACTGAGTTGCATTTCAGTGAGTAAAACAAGTATTTGATCCCCAAGCAAAACATGACTTAGTACTTGGTGGAGAAACCCTTGTTGGCAAGCACAGAGGTAAAATGTTTCTTGTAGCTGGTCACCAGGTTTGTGCACATCTCAGGAGGGATTTTGGTCCACTCTTCTTTACAGATCTTCTCTAAATCCTTGGGGTTTCTTGGCTGTTGCTTGGCAACTTAAAGTTTCAGCCCCCTCCATAGATTTCTATAGGATTAAGGTCTGGAGACTGGCCAGGCCACTCCATGACCATGTGGTTCTTCTTGAGCCATGTCTTTATTGCCTTGGCGGTATGTTTTGGGTCATTGTCATGCTGGAAGAGCCATCCATGACCCATCTTCAGTGTCCTGGCTGAGGGAAGGAGGTTCTCATCCAAGATTTTACAATACATGGCTCCATCTGTAGTGGTAAAAGCAAACTGAATATAATCAGAATAGGATCAGAATATAGTCAATGGTCATTAACTTAGTTAATAGGTAATATTAGTTAATGCACAACATTAGGGTGAACTTTCTGCTCCTTTGTACGGGTCTCTGCAAAGAACATCGGGCGTCAAACTTCCTGTTGTTTAGCACAGTGTGCAGGGGGGTTGCCAAAATAGAGAAGTGACGCCCAGTTGGACGTCAAGATGGACAGGAAGTTGGGAAATGGCCATATGGTTAGCTGCAGAGCTGATCAGTGGTATGTGTGAAGAAATGAGGAGAAGACTAGACCTGCTGACTGACAGCCTGATTTTCTCTGCAGGGGCCCAAAACTGACAGGCGATTCTGTTTCTCGCCCTCTCCACCATTACCATAAAATATTGTTCAATAAATGATGATTGGCACTGCAGTGATTCTCCCTGTGTATTGATTTTTGCCACGACACGTCCATTGGCCCCTCAATGCAGCAAAGTCGTCCTGTACCTTTAGCAGAGAAACAACCCCAAACCAGCTTGTAGTGCAATCTAACAAACACACCAAAAGAAGCATGCTACCATGCACACACACACACACACACACACACACACACACACAAACACACACACAAAAACTAAAGCTGCGCTGCACAGACATTGTTACACAGATCAAGCAGATAAACCTGTAGAGGAACAAGAGCAGAAAAACTGAAATGACGAAAATACAAAAAAATATCCAAGGAGTGTGTCCAGAGCTAAAGTCTGAACTAGCTTACTCTACATTTCTCTCAGACTGCAAATGACAAGCAATAGCTTGCTCATGTGAGAAAGGCTGCTGAACTGAATGAGCTACGGAGGTGCTGCTCAAAGACAGTGTTTAACAAGTTTCATTATGGTTATGTGTTGACTCACAGTGCTTGGTTTAGAGAAAGAAAAACTTAAAAGCGGCTTCAGATTAAACATTAAAGCAGAATTCAAACCTGAACTCAAGCCACTGATGTGACAGCACTGTCCATGGTGTTTCCTCCATACTGCCTTCTCTACCTTTCTCTACTGCTGTATGAAAATGCAGCACTTCATTCATTCGAGGGTTAATGTTATGCTGCATTAGAACGCAATCTAATAACCAAATACATTCACTACAAAATTTATCAACAATTGCAGTGTAATTGCATAGCCTACTATATAGGGATGTAGTTTTTAGAAGAAAGAGACACCAGTAAAAAAAATTATAAAATAAGCCCAAGAAAATAACTGGACACACACACACAGACGATTATAGAATTACAGCTGCTCTGCCACAATAAATTATGCACAGTCCTTCCAGAGTGTGTTGTTAATAAAGTCAAACCATAGGAGTGTTCACATTTTCAGAACAAGACAGAGACAAACTAAAAGAGGATATCCAAGACCCAGTCTAACCTTGTGTTCATGCAGAACAGCCTGTTTACTCAACTTAACTCAACTCAACTTTATTTATATAGCGCTTTACCACAGCACAGCTGACCAAAGCACTTAACATATCATTCAAATATAAAAACAACACATAAAAAGCTATAAACAATAATATAGACGCTAACACTACAGACAGAGTCTCATTCCTGGCCAAACGCCAATGAATACAAGTATGTCTTCAAATGAGACTTAAAAGTAGACAGTGAGGGGGCCTGCCTAATATAAAGCAGCAACGCATTCCACAGTTTTGGACCTACCACAGCAAAGGCTATATGCCCCCTAGTTTTCCGCCTGGCCCTCGGTGCCTCCAGAAGAGGCTGATCTGAGGCACCGTGACGGATTATATGGACGCAAAAGTTCCACCAGATAAGACGGTGCCAGGCCATTTAAGGATTTATAAACAAATAAAAGAATCTTAAAATTAACCCTGTAACGCACCGGAAGCCAGTGGAGAGATGCCAGTACTGGCGTTATGTGGTCCTTCTTACGCCCCCCAACCAATAACCGAGCAGCAGCATTCTGGATCCTCTGGAGGCGGGCAATCCCAGATTGACCAAGTCCAGCATACAGGGCATTACAGTAATCCATGCGTGATGTAACAAACGCATGGATCACTGTCTCCAAATGCTGCCGTGACAAAAAGGGTTTTAATTTCACTAACTGCCTTAAATAGAAAAATCCAGATTTTACAACCGCATTTATCTGGCTCTCCATTCTCAAATGACTCTGTAATATGCATGCGTTTAAAACCAGACTGAAGTGTGATTGTGTGTCTCTTTGTCTTTGTGTTTAGGCCATTAGCCCCATATTCCATTCAAAACAGAATCTAATGTAGTGGTTAAAAACAAACAAGGTACCAGTCCAGTGGGGGAGGCGACAGTGCAGTGGGTAGAGCAGTTGTCTCCCAACCGGAAGGTTGAAGGTTCAAATCTTGGTGCCTGCATTCCACATGTCGAAGTGTCCTTGGGCAGGACACTGAACCCCCCCATTGCCTCCGATGGTTAGAGCCATCAGTTGAGTTGGTGCCACAGATGACTGCCTCAGCTCTGTACTGGAAACACATTTCTTGTGTGTAACATACAGTACCTGGCCAATAAAGGGGTCAATCCTATGTTTATTAAGTGTTTATGTAAGCTTGATCTGTTTCTCTTCTCTTGCTCAAGCAAGGATATCTTGGCTTGTGTACTCCTAATTTATGGGTAAAGAGCCAGAGAGAATTCCTCCTTAAATGGGAAATGGACATAGCTCTTTATTTAATACTTTATCTATTTCATTGCAGGGGGAGTGATTCTGTTCTCTGTTTACTAACTACCACATTACCTATCTAACTACTACACTGTTCAGAATAATTGTAATTTAAACTGGGATTGTCAGGTTTGCTCAGATGCTCTGGCCTCCCTCACCTTTCCTACTGTCTCTTGCCCAATTACTTTATCACGTTCACCTGTTCCTCACTCCCTTATCACCAGCTGCACTTGATTAGGTTCTCACTATATTACCCGGTTTCACTCCTCAGTCACTTGCCAGTTCATTCTAGTCTCTAGGCCAAATTTACTCCGTACTTTTTTCGCTGTTTTGTATGTATTTGTCCCCTAGCCAGCTACTGTTTTTGTGTTTCCCTGAAGGACCGTTCCTCCAGACTGTGGTTCCACTCTCTCCTCCCAGGCAAGTCAATGCACAGTCGCCTATCTGTTCCACTATTGCCTTCATCTCTGTCTCTACCTTCAGTAACCACCATCACCGCCGACCAGCCCAGGAGTGACCCAGCCTACGCAGCTCGGCCCAGCTCTCCATCTCCTCGCCTCCTGCGGTTGGTCAAACACCCAGCTACCACTCGTCGACAGGACTACGTACTATTTCCCTCTGTGTATTGTTATTCCCTTCATCACTGTATATAATAAATCACTGCTTGTACCGAAGTCGGCTACCTGGGGCCGCCTCTTTCTCGTTCGCTCACTGACAGGTGCGAACGGCACATAACAAGCTCATCTTTCAGTTTGCTGTTCCATAAAGTCATCTGGAGGAAAGTCTGATCTCTCACTTCAGCCTATCTGTCAAAAAAAACAAGAATGCACTGCACAGACGGTGCACCCATAATGTCCTGATTATCACCTGTAACTGGCAAGGTGTTTTGGGGTGAATGGCAGCTGTGTCTTATTATTGCAGTAGTGTGTTTAATATTTTAGCTGGAGGAAGAAACAAAGAACAAAAAAACTGAAGACATTTTACATTTTATTTCATTCAATTACTCCATAATTTTAGGTATAAGGCATTTTCCATTGCTGTTTTTGCCTCAAT
This sequence comes from Monopterus albus, assembly GCF_001952655.1. Taxonomy (NCBI): domain Eukaryota; kingdom Metazoa; phylum Chordata; class Actinopteri; order Synbranchiformes; family Synbranchidae; genus Monopterus; species Monopterus albus. The sequence continues at coordinate 1,358,731 of NW_018128096.1, forward strand.
ATTTTTTCATATTTCCAGTCTGATCTTGTAGTACATTATGGAATATGCAGCTGCTCGAATGTAAATCAGCCCCTTGTATGTTTTATTTTTGCTTCTGTATCTTTTAGAGTTGACATCTTCCTTTCCAAAGAGCACTTTT
>NW_018128096.1:1370887-1387512 GCF_001952655.1 Monopterus albus
AGCAGTAGTCAAAACATGAAGCAAATCAATGTGTGTGTCTGTTGGTTAAGTGGTGTGTAGCTAAAAACATTCTCACGACCTCTAGTACATGTCGTGACTTAAACATAAGAACATATTATGGCTAAGGCTACAGTTCTACACGTCATAATAATAATATTAAACACCCTGTCTGCTGACAGTCCTCAACTCTTCTCTCTAGTTATCCTTGACCAGATGTACCCTGTAGAAACTCATAAGCATGACTAAGCATTTAACAGTCTAACTAGACATCCTATCTCCACTAAACATTTCTAATACATAAAGTATCTATCCAATTTCTGACTAAAAATGCCTAACACTAGCATGGCTGTCCCTGTCTATCTCCCCCTTTTTTGAGGCATGACTCTGTCCATGTCTCAAAATTGCAGCATATCTAAAAAGACTACTATTTGGTAGGCTGGGTTTCCCTTCTGGTCATTCATATAGTTCTGTTTCATTAAAGGTTGTCTCCCTTTTCTGCCACTTCTGAAGGTCAGCTTGTGAGGCTGCCTTTGTAGTGGAAATTCATGATAAGGACCCCCTTCTTGGCATAACAGTAGAGCAATTTTCAGTCAAAATCTAACTTGAGCCAGGTCTTCCTAAAATACTTGTAAGACTTGTTTTAGACACCAAAACTTGCAGTACCGTACTCTATAATCTCAAACTGCTATTCCAATGCCCCCCACACAGAACTACTTGAGAGCTGTATGAGTACAGGAATTCTCAAACAGGAAGCTGCTTGATATGCTGCTCCTCAAGACAGTAGAAAATCTCTTTCAAGTAGGAAACCACCCCACAACGATTATGGAACACAAGAAACTTGTCCCTGTGTCCTCATTGATAATTTAACTTTAACCAAACTTCACTTTTAAAGTGACTTCGCTAACTCTAGCAGCAACAGGGCACATTCCCGCTAAAGGCTTTATTCTATTATAAAGCCACGTCCGGTTCTTTCAACCAGGAACTCAGAGAAACGAGGCGGCGCTCCCAGCCAGCCCGGAAGAAGCGAGCCCCTGGACCAAGAAAACCTATACCATATTAATCATTTCTGGGCTAGCCCATACTACGCAGGGCTTCAAACCGTGACGTCACCTGATATGCCAGCTTGCAGCTGACTATAACGTTAGCCAAAACATGAGGAAAAGTCAAGGTGTGTGGCTGTTGTTTTCGTGGTGTGTATCTAAAACAATTTGACATAACATTACACATTAAGACAAATATTATGGTTACTTTTACCATCATAATAACATTTATCCCTGACTGCAGCCTTTCTCTGCTTTAACTAACCTTGCCTTTAACAGCCTGAGGAAGACATCCTGGCTACACTAACATCTTCTAATACAACAGATCTCTAATCAATATCTATCTAACTAAGAAATTACCTAACAACGGAGCTTGTTCCTGGCTTCAGGCTTTATTTTATAAAACTTGGAATTAAATAGTATCAAATGTCCTATTAAATTTGGAAGACAACCCTCAGTGGTTAGGAAACGTGTTTCCCTGTACAATGAAATTCTTACTTTGCCGTCCGTCCACATGAATGCCACATAATACAGGTGAAATATAAAGTGAAATATAATGTAGATGAGCAATAACACAAATCTAAATAGGCAGTAAAATCACAAATCTAAGGCACTGAAAGATATTTCCCAGTTAATGCTTAACCAGTGAAACTCAGGGAGACGAGGCGGTCCAAGTGGCTACAAAAAAACCGTGCTGGTTTATTCAAGGATCACAGGTAAAATTAACATTACACGCTCAGGTATCTTGCACCTCCAATACTGCACGCAGGCAGATGAAGAATGTAAGACCCCGAACCCAACAGGCCTGTACATTATATCTGGTTTGGGCTAACCCCATTCTACACAGGCACCTCAAACCGTGGCGTCACCTGATATGTCAGCTTTACAGCTGACCGTAGCAGTAGTCAAAACATGGAGAAAATCAATGTGTGTGAGTGTTGATTAAGTAGTGTGTATCTAAGAACATACAGGACATTCAGAGACATGTCCGGACATTAAGCCTAGGAAGATATTATGATTAAGATTACGGCTAAACATATAATACTAATAATAATCATCCTGCCTGCTGACAATCAAACTTTTCTATCTAGTTATCATTGCCCATGTACACCCTGCTAAAATCTCATGACAATGACTAAGTATTTAAACAGTCTAACTAGACATCCTGTCTCCACTAAACATTTCTAATACAACAAGTACCTAACCAATATCTATCTGACTAAAAAATACCTAACAGCACTTTAAAGCAGCAAGTGTACAAGGTGTACAAGGTACAGTCACCTTGTCAGTCAACGTACAGTCAGAGATTGACTCTGACAGTCAATGACAGACTTTGTGACAATCTCTTTATTTATTAATACTTTATCTATTTTATTGTAGGAGGAGTGATTCTGTTCTCTGTTCTGTAACTACCAGATTAACTACCTAACTACTACCCTGTTCAGAATAATTGTAATATTAAATGATTATTTAAACTGGGATGATTTGTCTGAATTATCTTTTGTTTACATCAGGCTTGAACTATGACACTAACTTGAGCTTCTGGTGTAACAACACAGCACACTGTACCTTTGTTTTACTTCCCACCCAGCTTTAACCCACTGCTGTTAGTGTATGAAAACACTGCACTACATTCATTCAAGCATTAATGATATGTTGCATCAGAATATAATCTAATAATCAAGTACGTTCACTAAAAGGCATATCTGAGTTTGCAGTGTAGTTTCGTAGACTATATAGGAAAGTAATTTTCAGATTAGTGTGTCTTTTTGGCCAAGACTGGCCCTGAAATGTGGAAAAGGTTCGTGGTACTATTCATGAATGCATAAAAGAGTAACAGAGCCTGAGACTGTCTCTTTTCTATAGCATAGAGTTAACAACCTTGATTTAACAATGAAGTAGACATAATGCAATAACTGCCAGTGGCACAATGTCTCAACATGCGTATAAGGTCTGAGCATGTTAGTGTAACTAAAAAATGGTTATTACTGTGACAAACATGGACACTGATTGATATGTAGACAGCTACTGCCAACCAAGTACCTCAACTCAGTCCTGGCACTTGGTTGGCAGTGCTGGTCCTACTATATTTATTCACCAGCAGCTCTGGACATTACCAGAAGGATCAAATTACCAGTGGGCCTTTGCAGTAAACTACAACAAACACTAGTCCACCTGGTGAATATATACAACACTGTGGACAGCTTGTGGACACATGGTGCTTAGGGGCGTTAACAAGGTGCCACTGCAATCACTGCGTCATCGCAGGGGACACATGGTAAAAGCAGGGGCGGTGAGCAGAGTTGTCACAGATTGGGCATGGTTCCACCACAGTCCAGCCAGCAGTTTTAGATGGCTGCATCTGTATGTATTAATTAAGGTTATTCGGAATGTTTTCTCCAAATCTTTTTCATTTTGATGCACATTCACAACTCTCTTCATTATCTGCCCAATCACTACAAAGCTAAATCAAGAGTGTAAGACAGTGCAACACAATCAGGATGACAGGCTGACACGAAAGCAAGGCTGTTGTTCTGACACACACACACAAACACCCTGGTAATTATGTAAATACCAATAAACTCCAAGCTCCAAACACCATTAATCATGTCTGTATGGTTTGACCGTGTGTTATTTCAATTTCCTTATGAAGGGCTTATTTGAGAAGAAAAGCTAATCAATTGTGTCTCATTATCATCGCATAGATATGTCTGTGACACTGTACACTCAGATATTGACAAATGACTGGTACTTTAACAATTCAGTGCTATGGGAGAACATAAATGGTCTGAAATGCTAATGTGAAATTTTGACTTAGCTTGTCACGTTTTATCCAGCAAGAGCTAATTATACCGGACACCCTGGATCCCCTGCAGTATGCCTACCGGCCCAATAGGGCCACTTCAGATGCTATCGCAGCTGCCCTCCACTATTCCCTTTCTCACCTAGAAAATGGAGACTCCTACATCAGGATACTCTTCATTGACTACAGCTCCACCTTCAACACAGTTATCCCCCACAAACTCACCCAAAAACTGTCCACACTGGGTCTGCACCCCACCCTCTGTGACTGGCTGCTGGACTTTCTGACTGACAGGCCAAAACTGTCAGGACTGGCAATAGGACTTCAGCCAGCATTATCACGAACATCGGCATCCCACAGGGATGTGTCCTCAGTCCCATCCTCTACACCCTGTTCACCCACGGCTGTGTCACCTCCCACAAAGACATCATCATCCTGAAGTTCATGGACGACACCACAGTGATAGGTCGTGTCACTGGCGGGGACGAAGCAGCCTACAGGAGGGAGGTGGCTGGTCTGGTGTCATGGTCAAGACAAAGGAGATGATAGTGGACATGAGGAAGGAGAGGAGATAACATCAGCCACTATTCATCCGGGGGCTCAAAGTGGAGAGGGTAAGCAGCTTCAAATACCTGGGTGTACACATCAGTGAGGACCTCACTTGGACACTTAACACCACACAGCTGGTGTAGCAGACCCAACGGCAGCTGTACTTCCTGAAGAGGTTGAGGAGGTTTGGCATGTTGCCTAGGATCCTTTGCAACTTCTACAGCTGCATCGTCGAGAGCATCTTGACCAGCTGCATCACTGTCTGGTATGGCAGCACTACTACTATGGACGGCAAGCCCCTGCAGAGAGTGGTAAAGACTGCAGAGAAAATCACCAGGACTCCACTGCCCTCTTTGCAGGGCATTTACCACCGCAGGGTGCATAGAAAAGCTGCCTCCATCTTCAAAGACCCCACCCACCCCCAGCACAGACACTCTGGTCGGAGGCTCAGAAGTGTGAAATGCAGGACCTCTAGATTGAAAAACTCTTTCTCTCCCTCTGCCATCAGACTCCTAAACAGCTGACTCAGGATCTACCTCATGTAATTCCATCTGTACCATTTACATACTCATTTTTACACATGCACAATTGCACACTCACTGCTGAGCATTTACACTCCACAGCTCCCACGTAGCATATATTCTCTCTGCATTATATTGTGTTCTTGTTGTATTTTTATTTGCTTTCTTCACTTGCTGCTTTAAAGGGCCTTAGATTTGTGATTTTACTGCCTATTTAGATTTGTGTTATTGCTCATCTACATTATATTTCACTTTATATTTCACCTGTATTATGTGGCATTCATGTGGACGGACGGCAAAGTAAGAATTTCATTGTACAGGGAAACACGTTTCCTAACTGTGCATATGACAAATAAACTCTTTGACCTTTGACACTGACCTAATTATTGATCCACCTAGCCTCAACAGTCCTTGCTAAATGCTAAGGCCAGCAAGCTAACATTCTCACAGTGACATTTCTAACACACTTATGTTTATCAAGTAATAGGTAGTATTTACCACATTCACCATCTTGATTTGCTTTTAGCACTAAACACAAACTACAGCTGATGTTTTTTTTTTTACATTTTACTTTTTTACACATTTTATTGATCTTCATATAACCTATTATTATTTGAAATTTAAGAAACCCTTTTTTGTGTCATCACTGTTTCTAATACATATAGGATGTGCATTACATAAATCATAAGACCCACAGCTAAAACCAGCTGCTTAAATTAGTCAATAAAGAAAAGAAAATAAACAGCACATGCACCAATACTCATGAGACTTTTACCTCTCGCTTATGCTGATATTTTAATTATAAATTTTTGTGCAGCATGCTTTTAATGAGTCGGTTTTAATAGAAAGCACAAATCAATTGTGTACAACTTGCTGCCATGCCACATTGAAATAGTCCAGGGATTTGAAATAATGAAGAATCAATGGAGCAACATATTGGGTGGAAATGTTCATCAATGTAGTTCTAACAAGGAGCAGGCTGGCTGCTTTTGAATTTGTGTCATGGCTAACAATTATTTTTCATTTAGTGTGACTTTCTTAGTGAGTATACAGTATGTGTGCAAACCGTTTCTTATAAGTGGGTTCGTTTGAGTCCTTTCCAAATTAATCACATCTTTAAGTTTTTTTACTTTCTTAAATGCAAAATAAATGACACAGCTTTATATTGAAGTTAGTTACCCATGGAACACAGAAAGAAAATCTGGGACCTTTCAAACAACTGTTCTGCACAAATATATTCCTATCAGTAAGTGTACTGTATCTTCAAAGTGAAGAAGAGTGCAGTGTCTACACACTAAGTGAGCCCCAGAAATTATTTGAATTTTCTGTCACTTGGTCTGGCAGGAGTCGCATTTGGCGCCTGTCTGCCAGACATGTCTACCCTCTTCCTAAGTTGCAATTGCTTTCTGTCCACCATTTCTTGTGAGGGACAGTGATCCCTTATTTAGATTATCATGCAATTCACTTTGGATTGCTTTCTATGAAAATAACATGAGGCCAAGATGGGGAGACATACTAATTTAAAAGCAGGCTGGAAAAAAAGCAATTGGTGACACTGATGGAGGAAGCAGGAGTTGGAGTGGAGCAGGGAAGAGAAGAAAGGAGATGATGTATCCTTTGAAAAACATGCAGTTGGTGGGAGGAGATACATCTTTATAGTGCATATATTTGAATCATGTAAAAACAGGAAAGGCTTCTGTGCTTATTAAGGTGAGTCTTCCCCCCACTCCATAATGCTCTCTCCTCCAACAGACTGTGACAGATCATAATAGTGGGCGTCCGCTGCCTCTCATTTTACACCACAATCTGTGCAGTGATTGGATTTTGTGCCGTTTAAAGTCAAGAAGTGGTCAGACAGTGAGACAGTAGGGAAATCAGTAACAGTGTAGTTGGTGCTCTTTAGATATGTGATCTGACAGGCGTAAAAAAGAAGTATGCTTGTGTTTCTACCTGTGTGACAAGGTGCATGTGTTCAGGATGTGATGGCCTGTGGAGAATAATTCATGGGTGCATTATAATGCTCCTGCTGCAGGGGCATGTGGCATGATGGGAGGTGGCTGACAAGCGGTAGGTAACCAAGCGGTAGCAGCTTGTCATATCAGCGTGCAGCCAAAAGCCAAGGTCCAATCAGATTGCTGTGGGTTTGGGTTTCGGGAATTTACTTCCGTAGTGCACCCCTTTGTTGGTGAAGTTCAGCACACATTTACTGTAAATGGTTGTGCTTCAAGTTGGAAAGCTGTCAGTCATGCTGAAGAGCTGATTTCACACATGTGACAAGACATTTAGAAATTCTGCTCTGGTGATAAGATTGTAAGTGCTATTAGTACCACCTAGAAATAAGTGGCATCACACAAATCACACACTGTGAAAATACTACAGTTGAAGGGAAACATTGATGTGACACTATTTTTGATATTAAGACACCAAAACTGAACACAGATTCTGGTTGCTATACCTAGTTCATTTATATTAGTTTATTATGTGTCTGATATTACGAGAAGTGCAGTAAGAAAAATGTATTACATATCAAAGTCAGCAACCATATTATTTTGTACTTCTCCTGATGTTCCCATAATTCAGTTTCATGCTCTCCTGGAGAGCAGTCGCACCATCATCCCTAGGCATTACAATCCCACCTACAGGAGTACATCAGCAACCTCCGCAACACCAGTATGACGGATGTGTTTATGCATTTTCTTATATTTACACCTCAGTATCCTTAGTACATATACTCAACATTTACAGGGAATGATTCACAAACTATCAAGAACAGTGGTCTGTTATTTGAAAATGTGGGGGCAACTTTACTACTGCTGCACATTTTTCTTCATATAGCAGCATATTGACTATAAACCTTTATCCAGGACGTGGAGAAATACAGTCACTATAATCTAGTTTGAGGAATATGTGGCACAGTTTTGGGTAGCCAACTTAATTTGTTCACAGTGGGCCTAAATACTCAAAAGGAGGGATATGGGGATAATTCAATCACACCTTCTCACTCCTATTGCAGCAAGATCGAGAAATATATGGTAGTACGGTAGTCATCCCTTACCTCATGATAAGTGTGACTTTCAGTGTTACTTGATAGCCCCAGAATGAACAGCAGAGAGGTCAGCCTTCAGAAAGAGACAAAATGATTTATTAGATATCAGTGACAATCGAGGTGACACTCATTCTTTCTCTGTATGCTGATGTTCAGAAAGAAAGAAAAGAAGATAAAGGTAGAATGAGATTTTTTAAAAAAAAGCTGTCTATTGATACTGCTACAAATTTCCCCCTGGCCAACTCTGACAAAAATGAATGATTTTTATTAAGAGCCTTGGCTTTCTGTCTTCCATCTCATATATCTCTCCTAACAGAGGAAGGCCATCGTCGTACTGATCATAGAAGGGGAGTGTAGCACTGCTTTAACTGTGAACAAGGTGCTCGGTTGAACTGTATTGGCACATTTTCTTGGCGAAACTGAAATATGTTAGGTATTTTTAGTCAGATAGATATTGGTTAGATACTTGATGTATTAGAAATGTTTAGAGTAGACAGGATGTCTAGCTCAGGTTGTTAAATGCTTAGTCATTCTCATGAGTTACTGCAGGTTGCTTATGGTCAAGGATAACTAGATAGAAAGTTGATGACTGTTAGAAGACAGGATGTTTAATATTATTATTATTCTGACGTGTATAACTGTAGTCATAGCCATAATATTTTCTTATGTTTAATGTCATGGCATGTCATTAGAGGTTGTGTTAGAATGTTTTAGCTACACACCACATAATCAACAGACAATCACACATTGATTTTCTTCATGCTTTGACTACTGCCATGGTCAGCTGCAAAGCTGGCACCGGAGACGTCACGGTTTGGCGTCTCTCTGAGTAGAATGGGGTTAGTCCGAAGTGATATAATGTATAGGCCTGTTGTAGTTCAGGGTCTTTCATCTTTCAGCTGCCTGCGTGTATGTTGGAGGTGCAAAGATACCTGAGCGTGTAATGTTAATTTTTACCTGTGTTCATTGAATAAATCAGCACTGTTTTGAAAGTACTTGGACTGCTTCGTCTCTCAGAGTTAACATGGTGAAAAGTACCGGGTCCAACAAATATAATGATAATGCAGCAATTTGGCAGACTCCCATTTTCCAAATAGGATAAACAGTTGGTGGTCAAATTACTGACTTGATACACTACTGACCGGAGCATGTCAAGTAGTATATCCTACAAACATTGATACAACTGTCCAATAATCTGCTCATAACTTTTCTTAGCGTTACTATGCTGATGATACCCACTTCTATTAGCCTGACAGCTTTAATTTGTGGTCTGATCACTCAACATCTGGTCATTACTGCACAGAATCTGGTTGCAAAAAAAGCAAGACGGCAAGCCGTCACATCACAATATTTTGGCTTCACTTTTGCATAGTGGAGGGAGGTGGTGGTGCCATGTCCACTGTGTACACCATCAATGGTACACCATCTACCAATTTTTAGTCTCCTCAGTAAGATGAAACTAGGTTTCTTAGCTTGCTAATGTCAACACTGATTCTGATGTTAACTTTTTGTTACTGATATTTCAACACCTGCTGAGTCACTGGCAGCTGTTGCCCACTTGTTGTGTTTGTACAAACTTCATTCTCTTTCGTTCACCCAAGAATTTTAACCCTTTATTCCTGGACTCACAACTTGCAAGCTCTGACCCACACCCACACATCTCCTCCCTCCCTCTTGGTTTGGTTTGTCTTTGTGCTGCATGTTTCTCCAAATCCCAGAAGAGTAGCCCCATAAACCTTTGCTGAACAAGATAGTGGCTGCTCAGTCCACTTCAAAACCTATGGGACTGCCATCAGAAAATAAACATGGGGACAAACTGAGTCTTGTCTTGATCAATGATGTTTTCTGTACACCATCACACTGTCACCTCATTTCTGAGAAAACAACTGAATTAATAGCAGAGCATGGATTTGTTGCTTCCAGTGATGGATAATGGGTGATAATGTTGCCTTGGCAACTGTGGTGCAGTGTACACACCATAAGGGTCTCAAGCTCTAGCTGAGCCTGAATGTCTCTTCTTCTATTGGCAGGCTGTCACTGTAAACATCATTCTATAGCTCAAAATGACATATGAGTACATAAAATGTTTTATTTCTCCTCACAACCTTTTTAGGTTTATGCACATTGACTAAAGACATGTACAGTATATTCTCTGTGCTACCACTGTCAACACAAAGGATCATCTGGAAATAGAAAAAAACTATATCAATATATAAGGTTTTGATTCAATAAATGAGTGATTTTCCTACATTCAAGCTGATTTACACAGCTGTTCACTGCCTGAATCATTCTGTCCTTTGTTTATCATCTGCTAAACAGGTGACACCTGTGTAAAAATTTCAAGTGCTTCTAGGCATTACACACACACAGACACACACACACACACACATATATGTACATATATATATATGTGTGTGTGTGTGTGTGTGTATAAGAAGTCTACATGCAGGTTACAGCAATTTGAAACGCTTACAGTAGGGAAAACAGAACATGTACATTATAGTGGAAAGAATTGATGAAAAGTCATCTAAAAGAACACATTTTAGAATATTTTCTTAATTACATCCCAATCAGCTGTAATGTTCTGGTTTTCTTCATCTTTCAGTGGTGTAAACAACTTTTGCTAAGTGAACAGAAAGACAGCACACCCAAAAGACAAATGTCAAACAGTCGTACATGGAGAGCAAATCAAAACGGAAGAGGCAAAGCAGAACACTCAGCCTCCTGTGGATCCGCCTGCCTCAGAGAAATCAGTCACGGCCAACTATGATAATGCTTGAGGGACTACCTGCTGTCTGCCTGAGATGAGCATTCAGAGTTTCTACCACAGGTTCCATGTGTTCTGAGTTGCTGTACCCAAAATGAGCTTTTAGCAGCGTGCCTCACAACCTGTTTAGAACTGACAGAAAATGGGTTGGGTAATCAGCGGCAGGGTGTATTGGAACAAAAATCTGGACAGTAACGACCCTGAAACAGATGAAAAGTATTTTAAGACTTTTTTTTTTTTAGCCACGACTTTCTTTGGTTATTACTTTTCTTGCTGTGAAGAACAAAACACCTTTAAAATCCTTTTGGCCATTTGCCATAAAGGCTAATATAACAATTTTTTTTTTTACAAACAGTCAGTGCTTTTAACATGTGACCATATGACTATCACCACAGTGATTCACATGAGCATTTTTTAATTTACTACTTGGTTAAGATTCAATCATGTTTCTATATCTAAAACTATACTTGGTTAAGGTTAGGATAAGACAAAAATTCTTGTTAAACAGGACAAATTCTGCAGCCATTGTTAGCTTTAAGAAAATGCTAATGTCAACATGTGCTCACAGTGGCAATGCTAACATGCTTTTGTTTAGCAGGCATACTGTTTATCATGTTTACCATCTTAGTTTATTGTGTTTGCTAATTACCACTGTGGTACTAGACATGTGAAGGAATAACCAAAATTGTTACAAATCAATTCATTACAAATTTATATTCGGAATCAGCTTTATTGGCCAGGTGTCACAGACACACGAGGAATTTGACTCTGGTACATTGGCTCTCAATGTGCAAACAGTAAACCAGCATAAGGCTGTGTAATATAACAAAATAAACAGTATTTACATCAAAAAACAGGGCAAACAATGCAATATAAGCAGTATTAACAGGCAGTAAACAATGCAGACAACAAAGGAATGTTCATTGAAATGAGATAAATAGGGATAAAACAGAGTACTTAAGAACTAGAGACCTGTACAAATCTCTATAATCTGTACAATGTATATTTACAGGTATTGCACTGAGGGTTATTGTCCAGTCATACTGTCATGAGTTAAGTGTTCATCAGAGCTACAGCCTGGGGGAAGAAACTGTCCCTGTGCCTGGTTGTCTTGCTGCACAGTGACCTGTAACGCTGTCCAGAGGGGAGGAGTTAAAACAGATTGTGTCCGGGGTGTGAGGGGTCTGCAGTGATCCTCTCCACCCTCGTTTTGACCCATGAGGTGTACAGGTCCTCCATGGAGGGCAGGCTCACACCATTTCTTTACACCTTTTCTGCAGTCCTGACTGTCCGCTGAAGTCTGTACTTGTCCTGTTTGGTTGCTGAGCCAAACCAGACAGTGATAGAGGTGCAGAGGATAGACTCGATGATTCCTCTGTAGAACTGTATCAGCAGCTACTGGGGCAGGTCAAACTTCCTGAGCTGGCACAGGAAGTACATCCTCTGCTGTGCCTTTTTGATGATGGTCCTGATGTTGGATGTCCACTTCAGGTCCTGGGAGATAGTGGATCCCAGGAACTTGTAGGACTTTACTGCTGATACAGCGCTGCCAAGTATGGTGAGGGGGGGTAAGGTGGGGAGACTCTTCCTGAAGTCCACTGTCATCTCCACTGTTTTGAACGTGTTCAGCTCCAGGTTGTTGTGGCTACACCACAAGACCAGCTGCTCAACCTCCCGTCTATAGGCTGACTCATCACCATCTCAGATGAGACCAATGACCGTTGTATCATCAGCAAACTTTAGAAGCTTGACAGAGGGGTCCTTTGAGATGCAGTCGTTGGTGTAAAGTGAAAACAGCAGAGGGGAGAGCACATATCCCTGGGGGGACCTGTGCTTATTGTCCGGGTGCTGGATGTGGTTTTCCCCAGCCTCACCTGCTGCTTCCTGTCAGAAAGCTACAAATACAGTTGAGACATTTCTATCAAAACTACTAATGTCAACCTCACAGTGTAATGCTGTATAAAAAAATTTGGGGGACCTTATATAGTCTGGGCCAAAGTAATGAACCAACCAACTGAGACTGGTCAACTGAATAACATTTTCAAAAATGTTTGTTGAATACAAAATATGAACACTTTCTACAGAATTTTTGCACACCCAGTAGTGTTTTTCACAGCAGATATTTTGACTTGTAAGAAAACTCAAGTACTGTAGGTAAACTCACTAAGATTTTGTATGTTCCCAAAGACAATCCACTCCAACAGGATTGTATGTAGTAAACAGGTGAAAAAGTGCTCAAATTCATTAAAAAGGCTCCAACTCTACTGAAGAGCATTTAAAAAAAAACATGCATACTGTATACTTGTGTATTGAGTTAGATGAACTTAAGTTTCTTTTCCTGTTTTTTATTCCTTACTTATATGTTATCAGTATTGCATGAATGACTGTTTAGTATCTGAACTGCTTAGTATCTTCTGTGTGTCTGTTAAAAGAATGTGTCTGCAGGAAGTCTACGCTTTGAAGTTAACCATGTATGTCCGGTATTTATTGTTCATTTGTTAGGGCTTGTGTATGCAGGATGTCTGCGCTTTGAAGTTGACTACTGTTATCTACTGTTAATTTATTAGGGTTTTTATGGACAGGATGTTTGCTGTTTGAAGATGACCAGATGTTCGTGTTTCTGTTAGCTGCCATCTGACACTACAACATTCACACACCATTTGATTTGCATATTTAGCAGCTGACATGAGCAAAGGCTGACTTGATCACGCCTATGGCCAATAGCGTTAGGATACATGTAAGTCCAACCTTCTCCCTGGGTTGTTCCCACCCGCAGAAGATAAATGGAACTACAGACAATGGTCCGAAGCTCTTTGATGACGGAAGATCCTGCAGACGTTTTGTCACTCTGAGCCCAGCGCTATTCTGGTTTTATCTGTGACTAGACTTTGAATAAATTTCTGTTGATTTTATATAGTCCTCTTCTGTCTTCACTTCTCGCGCTTTCAACTAAAGAACTGGGTCTAACAATTCGGAACAAAAGACATTCCGAGTGACTCAAAGGTATTTAATTATTGAATATCTCTCACATATATACTGTATAAACAGCTGCACTAAGCTTAAGACAATGTCTTCCCGGACAATTCCATTATTTTAATCAGCACTGCTTCAAATTAATTAGCAAAGATTAAAAACAATGAAGGCAGAAGCGGGGACTGGAACCCCTGTTGTTTTTAATAAAAGCCAAGTTGTACAGAATTCATTCTAATGAAGGCAAAGGAAGGAGCAGCTGTTCTTTTTGTGATGTGCATGAAAATAACTTGCAGACTTCTACTCACAAAAGTCTGGCATTTAATTAATCATAAAAAATGTACTCCATGTTTTTCCTTACCCCTTCACTGCAGTTGAAACAGTTTATAGAAGTACTGGTAATGAGCTCTAAATGGCCAATGAGGCCAACAAAGCACTGATATAGCCAGTCATTGCCGCTAGGTAAAAGCCTCTAGGACCAATTACCTAGTTGGTCATGTCACAGCAAGACACATACACAAAGGAAGCGAGTAACACATAGAGTATAAGCACACACTGTTAGTAGTTCAGGGGGCTTTAGTTTTTTTGAGTTGCTGTGTGAAGCAGTGTTTCTGCAGGCAATAATGTGCTGGGCTCAGATCTGGCTTGAACAGGCATTACAGAGCCAAATGGCCACCCAAAATATCTTTAAAATTCACAACAACAGTAAGCTAGATGATAAGAAGGCTTTGGGTTCCATTGTAGAGAGAATATTTATGCTCTCTAATTGAACTGTGATGATTGAATTGCAGTGCAGTTTTTCTTTAATTTCTCCCTGCATTACAGTTCATACAGTGTTTTGCTAACAACTTTTTCTTAGTGGTACATTCCTTCCAAGGCTCATATGACCCCACTCTTCCCTCTGCTCAAGGACAGCAGGGAATAAGATAAAATGAGGTACAAAAAAGGACAGAAACAGCGATGGCATGAAAACCAAAGGGCAGAATGGGGCTCAGAGGAAGAAATGAAAAATGTAGAGAGTTAATAGAGGTTGAGAAGGAGGGATTAGGAAGGAAAAGAGGAGAACAATTGAATTCCACACCATCCATTATACCAGATGCTATGTGGTGTGGTGCCCTATTTATTCCTGGCATAATTACACAACAATGAGGCCGTGCTGATGCCCAATGTGAGGTTAAGTCGATAGGTGACCTAGATTTAAAGCAACCGTGTCCTGTAATGGCATCTACAGTCAAAGAGTCTTGCCGGCTTCCAATAACCCATCTCATCTGTCATAATAAAAATTTTGCTTGCAATTTGTGCTGCCCACACTGTCCCTCGCTCCCTGCCTCTCATGTTCCCATTTCTCACCCTCTCTCTCTCTGACTCTCACTTTGTCTCCTACACATTTAAATCAACACACACACACACAATTCTAAAATAAAATTACTTTTTATTACACACACATTCACAGAGTGGTTCAGTTGTAATACTTTATGGCACTGGGCTCATATTGATTCCAGAACCGTATCCACCAATTTAATTATCCATGCTGCATATATGTATAATACCCCACCAACTAATCATTGCACCCTAAGCAACAATAGCCAGTGAGGCTTGAGGTATCTTGCCTAACAATCCTGCTAAAGCATAAAATTTTTAGTGATTATGACCACACTCCAAAACCCAAAATAACTGAATCTTTAAACCCCTCTGTGTTTTTCTCTGCATGCTTACAATTCCTCTTCTTCCCTGCCTGCCCTTCTTGTCCTAGCATCCAACTTTCTTGCAGCCCAGTATTTTTTATGATCAGTCATAGAGAAGCACTATCTAACCTATCACTACTATGCGACTCTAACGCACTTACTCCCCTGCATAACTGTATTTGCGATGTTAAATATTGGTTATCACATAACATCCTTTACTTAAATGACAGCAAGACTGAATATATTGTTTTTAGTCCCGATTCAGCTGCTCTTGTATCCAAATTAGGTGTTTCGGCTCCCTTAGTAACTGACACTGTCAGAAGCCTTGGAGTGATATTTGACAGCAGCCTTAACTTCAATAAGCAGGTCAGAGCCATAGTCAAAACTAGCTTTTTTCACCTGAGGATGTTAACAAAGGTGAAGCCCTTCCTATCACATGCTGAGTTAGAAAAAGCTATTCATGCTTTTATCACTTCACAACTCAACTACTGCAATGCCCTTTATGTCGGAATTTCTCAATCTTTTCTCCGGAAGCTATAACTCGTCCAGAACACTGCGGCTCGGCTCTTGTCGAATACCCCCAGATATGTCCACATCACTCCTGTTTTCTCGCTGCACTGGCTGCCAGTAAAATTCAGAGTCGACTTTAAGGTGCTGCTATTTGTATTTAAGTCCATTAATGGCCTCGCCCCCCTATATGTGTTGGATCTCATGTCTGTCTATGCTCCGCACAGAGCTCTTCAGAGCATCTATCTTTGGCTGTTCCACGATCTCGATACAAAAAATGGGGCGATCGCTCTTTTTCCGTGTATGGCCCCAAGCTCTGGAACTCTCTACCACCAGAGCTATGGTCCATAACTGAGCTGGCCTCTTTTAAAGTAACTAAAAACTCAACTCTTTAGGCAGGCCTTCGGTACTTAACTCATTTCACGGAGATATTTTTAACTTGTTCTATGTTATTTATATTTCAATATGGAGTTTCCCCTCTGTTTTTAAAGTCTGTGTTTTAATTTATTTCAGGTTTTTTTTCTTTTCTAGTGTTTTTAACTCTTTCTTACTAGAGTACATATGTCTTGCTGTGAAGCACTTTGTGCTCCTTTCGAGTTGTAAAGTGCTATATAAATAAAGTATTATTATTATTATTACTATGCAGATAATCAGATCTTTCTGCCTATGAGACTGGAAGGGGGTCTCTCACTGCAGTCATTTTTTGAACTGCCTAAATGCAATACAAGCCTGGCTGG
>NW_018128096.1:1387610-1389194 GCF_001952655.1 Monopterus albus
TGCCCGGAACACCTCCCTAGGAAGGTGCCCAGGAGGCATCTGAAACAGATGCCCGAGCCACCTCAGCTGGCTCCTCTCGATGTGGAGGAGCAGCGGTTCTACTCTGAGTTTCTCCCAGGTGACCGAGCTCCTCACCCTATCTCTGAGGGTGTGCCCGGCCACCCTGCGGAGGAAGCTCATTTCAGCCGCCTGTATCTGGGATCTTGCCCTTTCGGTCGTGACCCAAAGCTCATGGCCATAGGTGAGAGTTGGAACGTAGATCGACCATTAAATTGAGAACTTACAGCTCAGCTCCTTCTTCACCATGACAGACCGGTACATCGACCGCATTACTGCAGAAGCTGCACAGCAATCTGGGGTTAGAACTAGAGAGTCATGCACAAGAATACACACTGGAAAGTAAGAGCTGGAGTCTAGAACAATCTGGCAGCTTCCTGGTGTGAGGAAGCTGCCTATAAAGGAGTGAAAACAGGTGAAAACAATAAGTACTGATTAAAGTAAAATATCCATAGCTGAGATAAGGCTGTAACAGGAAGTTGTGTCAAAATAAAAGTATGGGACCGGAAACAGGTGGGACAGGATCATGACATCTATGTAGGATTCAGTCAACCCTCTACACCCATTTTTAAACCCACACTGCCACGTGTAGCCAAATCACTCCTATTTTTTAATTTAATTTTTTAATTATCCTTTCCATTGACTCATTTTAAGATTTATTTTAAAATATTATTGTGTGTTTTTAAGGCTTTAAATGGTCTTGCCCCTTGTTATCTAACTGAAATCTTAACAACCCCCACGTATTCCAGAGCACTTACTGTAGGTTATCTGATAGGGCCTCATTAGAAGTGTAGGTGTAAATTAAAGGGGAGATGGTGCCTTTGTTGTTGCCATTCCTAAGCTGTGGAACAGCCTGCCACCAGTGTTGCATTCAGGCTTCTCATGAATCTGAATTAAAAACTTATTTAAACTGGCTTTTGGTTGAGCACAAACATTTTTTCACTTGATATTGAAAGGCTCAATAACAATTCTGAAAAAAATTGCTTTTTGGAAAACCTAAAAGGAGCACCCCTGCATTAATCAACTTGTAAAAGTAGCTGTTCTTTTTAGCTGTGTAGCTCTGGTTGAAGCTTTCTACACTATGAGAAGATACCCTGGTAATGTCATCAGGGTCAGAATCAGAATCTGCTTTATTGGCCAGGTTTGTCAGACACACGAGGAATTTGACTCTGGTACATTGGCATGTACATATCCAAATGCAAGGAGCAAGTAAACAGTAAACCAGCATAAGGCTGTGTAATATAACAAAATAAACAACAAACAGTGCAAACAATGCAAAATAAGCAGTATAAACAGGCAGTACACAATGCAGACAGACAAGGAATGCTCATCGTGAAATGGGATAAGTAGGAATAAAACTGGAGTACTTAAAAACAGAGACCTGTATGGATCTGAATAGTCTGTACAATGTACATTTATGGGTATTTTGCTGAGGGCTATTATCCAGTCATACTAACGTGGGTCAAGTGTTCATCAGAGTGATGGCCCTGGGGAAAGAAACTGAACCTGTGCCAGGTTGTCTTGGGG
>NW_018128096.1:1389444-1391572 GCF_001952655.1 Monopterus albus
GAGCAGCAGCTCCTGAGGCAGGTCAAACTTCCTGAGCTGGCGCAGGAAGTACATCCTCTGCTGTGCCTTCTTGATGATAGTCCTGATGTTGGATGTCCACTGCTATGGTGAGTGGGGGTAAGGTGGGGGGTTCTTCCGGAAGTCGACTGTCATCTCCACTGATTTGAGTGTGTTCAGCTCCAGGTTGCTGCGGTTACACCTCAGGACTAGCTGCTCAACCTCACGTCTGTAGGTTGACTTGTCACCGTTTGATGAGACCAATGGCCGTTGTGCCATCTGCAAATCTTAGGAGCTTAACAGAGGGGTCCCTGAAGATGCAGTTGTTGGTGTAAACAGCAGAGTAAAAACAGCAGAGGGGAGAGCACACATCCCTGGGGGGTGCCTGTGCTTATTGTCCGGGTGCTGGATGTGGTTTTCCCCAGCATCACCTGCTGCTTCTTGTCCTTCAGAAAGCTAGTAATCCACTGACAGGTGGGGGCAGGCACAGTGAGCTGGGTCAGTTTGGAGTGGAGGACGCCCGGGATGATGGTGTAAAATGCCGAGCTGAAGTCCACAAAGCGGGCCCATGCATAGGTCCCTGGGAAGTTGAGGTGTTGCAGGATCTAATGCAGTGCCATGTTAATTAGCAGGGGGTCCGCTGACCTGTTTGCTCAGCAGACAAACTGCAGGGGGTCTACGATGTCCTTCAGGTGAGCCAACACCAGTCTTTCAAAGGACTCCGTAACTACCGATGTCAGCGTGACAGGTCTGTAGTCATTCAGTCCACTGATGGGGGTTTTCTTGAGGACTGGAATGATGGTGGAGCATTTGAAGTAGGAGGCGACTTCACACACATCCCGTGACCTCTTGAAGATGAGTGTGAAGATGGGGGCCAGCACACTTTCAGGCAGGAGGGGGTCACACCATCTGGGCCTGGGTTATATAGGATTGAGACTTTAAAGTTGGGCAGACACTGTGCATCCATCCATCCATTTTCCTCCACTTATCTGGAATCGGGTCGCGGGGGGAGCAGTCTACGCAAAGACGCCCAGACTTCCCACCCTCCAGACACTTCCTCCAGCTCCTCCGGGGGAATGCCAAAAAAAACGTTCCCAGGCCAGCCGAGAGACATAGTCCCTCCAGCATGTCCTGGGTCTTCCCCGGGGCCTCCTCCCAGTGGGACATGCCTGGAATACCTCCCTAGGAAGGCAAGTCTCTGTGTCCAGAGATCAGGTCGTCGGGGCCCTTGCCTTTGACTGCTGCCCGATCCACTATGCACCAGCCCCTTATGAATCCTCCTGCAGGTGGTGGGTCCATGGGAGGACGTCCCCACATTGCTCGTTCAGGCCAAGCCCGGCTGGGCCAGGCGATTGCATTCAAGCCCCAACCTCTGGCCTGGCTCCAGGGTGGGGCCCTGGTTGCGCCCTACCGGGGAACGTCACGGGATAACACTGGATAGGGGATACGTTTTTTCAGCTTACTATGACCTGGATGACTGAGAATCTGCACAGACATGTTGCTACTCATTTTGGGAATGACACCCTTCGACTGGTACGCGAGTATAAGAAAACAGTCAGGAAACTGGCTGACTACAGAAACCACCTTCGTTTCAACCTAAGATGACGCCAACAGGACGTCTTCCCCAGAAGTTTGAGGCTGGGCTCTCCTGTAAAAGGATACAGGGCTGGGAACATCCTGAAAAGAGCACAAGCACAACTTTTAAGTGAAAGGATTCGACAAATATACTTCACTGTAGACAATCTGATGGACCAAACAGAACAGCTAAGAAGGAGACTCTCCACTAAGGTTACCAAAGAAATCTTTCAGGAGATCTCAAGTTTCATGGAAAAGGCACAACTCCTTGGTTGGAGGAGAAAGGAGGAGCACAACCCACAACCATTGCACAACGACAAGTGAGTCAAAAAATCTCTCTAACAGAGAACTCATGGACACAGAAAAAGAGGTATTAGCCAAGGGATTGAATTTTGCGGTCACACCCAAACAAATCCCTGTGGTTGACTTCATCACAGCCACAGAGACAGCCATTAGGAACAACAAGCTGGCCGAGACAGAGGCAGAAGAGCTGCAGATGAAGGCCACAGCTGCTCTGACCAGTGCCAAGCTCCCACCCCCAAACCTAACCCTTGAG
>NW_018128096.1:1392882-1405282 GCF_001952655.1 Monopterus albus
TAAGGGAGTAATTTTTGTAAAAAAAAAAAAAAAAAATAGAACACCCCTCACTAAATAAGGGCGGTGGACTAAAATTAATACATCAGGCAGATAATTATTAGACATTAATGTGTTAGATTTTAATGTGTTAGTAATGTAGTTTAGTAAGATTCAAAGTCTGCTCTAGTCTGCTCTGTTTCAAGGTTAGCAGTAAGCCATGACACCAATTGTTTTCTTGTATTAATCTTGTGTTAGATTTATGTCTGAACGATTGTTTTAGTTACACACCATGTAACATCACCACACACACATATGGAATTCTTCATTTTGTTATGACTAGGTAATACGCAGCTTTTCCAAGCCTGTGGAGCTCTTGATAAGAGATGGAGTCTGCTGGGTTAAAGCATACTGTACCAAATTTTGTAAAGACATTCTGTATTTAGGACTGAATTAAAGTCATTATGGAAAACATTTCTGATCACTATTGTGATGACTGATGCCAGCCAGTGGGAGGGTTAGTGGCAGCGACAAGCATTATGTGAATGTGTAAATAGTTAAGCGTAACAGTGTGGTATAATCCTGAGTTATTGTGTTTTACTGTTCTTGTTATTGTTGTATTTTGAGGGGTTAAAAAACGGCTGTTGGGTTCATGCTGTGTGTGGTGGGTTGCATCGAGCACTCGGTGCTCGAACCTATTGACTGTTGTTCGATTGGAAGTGATTCGCTGTATTATGCCTGTATGTGTTATTGTGTGGTTGCCGGTAACAAAGAGAGTAAAAAAGAAAACAGAGAACTGGCTGGCTGTTGTGATCTTTGAGCCGTGAATTACGCTACTGCAGAGCAGTTCAGGGTGAGGGTGCACACCGTGCCAGTGATATAAGGGGGAGACGTTATTTTTGAGGGATTGTTAAAGCTGTGCGGCGCATGGAGCCCGGTCGTAACAGTGCTAATATTACGTAGGTGCTAGCACCCCGCTAGCTAGTTAGCTGCACAGTTAGCATTAGCTCCTCTCCTCCATGCCGGAGGTCGCTACAGTATGTAATAATGTTTTTCTTGGTATTTTATGTCAGTGTAGGCTTGCTTTTGGTGCCTTTGAGGCAATTGTACTGACTACAGAAATATAACAATGGCAAGGTTATCATATGACTATGTGCAATGTGAAAGGAGTCACTCAGTTATGAATCCACAAAAAATAATCCCCTCCATTCCACAGTGTTTCAGTATATTTTCCTGACTGTTCATTATCTGGCCCATGACATAATGATCCAATTCACTCTCACCACTCTTATCAGTACTGCTCTGAGAACTAAGTAGCAAAAAGAGTTCTGATAAAGCCTCTATACACTACCCAATGTCCAAATTAAAGAGGAAACTGACACAGAGCTGAGCTTTTAGGATACCAGACCAGTGCTCAAAGGAGAGTGAACATAAAATATGGTGGCCAGACACTCAAATCCAAATGAATGTTAATGTTGCCCTATATCTGCTGAATGAGAGGTTTTTAGCAACTGAAATCACTTTTAAAATGTAATAACTGTTCCCAAGTGACAAAAAAAAAAGAAAACAAATAAATAAATAAATAATAAAATCAAGCTTGTCCAACTTAATGCTGCGGTCAAATGGTCAACATCAAAGCATGCAATGTTTAATATCAACCAACTCAGCAATGCTGCACCTGGCACAGGAACCTCTCAAGAGATTGAATTTTAACCTTTTGGAGCATGATTAGCATCACTCTGCTCTTGTAATGTGTCACCACCTGACTAGATGTTAAACACCAAGTTTGTAAAACCCCAAACCAGAAGAAGTTGGGACGGTATCTAAAATCAAAATTAAAACTGAAAATAGTGATTTGTAAATCATTTGTGTCCTGTATTATGTTGAAAACAACACAGCAGCACATTATTTGATGTGATACCTCATCAATTTTATTCTTCATTCAAAATAAACACATTTCAATGTTGATGCTTGCACATTCCAACAAAAAGTTGAGACAGTTGTATTTCAGGGCTAGTAATGAGATAAAATAATGAAATGATAATTCTATTTGAAACAGGTGATGTCAACAGGTGATTGCAATCATGATTTGGTACAAAAGTGGCATCCACGAAAGGCCTAGCTCCTTAGGAGTAAAGATGGGCCGTTGCTCGCTAGTTTTCCAACATATTCATAAGAAAATTATTGAAATGTTTAAAAACAATGTTCCCCAAAGAAGGATAAGAAGAGATTTGGGTATGTTGGATATTTGGATATCTTTTAATTATGATGCATAACATAATTAAAAGAATCAAGGAATCTGGAGGAGTTTCAAGGATGCAAAAGCCTGAGCTGGATGATCGTGCTTTCTAAGCGAAATAACCATGTGGGCTCAGGATTACTTTGGCACTACTTTGTTACTGTGTCTGTCACTACAATGCCTAGTTACATTAATAAATGCTGCTTAAAACTGTATTGTGCCAAAAGGAAGCCCTATGTCAACAGTGTCCAGAAGCGCAGTCGATTGTTCTGGGCTCAGAGGCATCTGGGATGGACCATCACACAGTGGAAATATGCGTTGTGGTCAGACGAATCAGTATTTCAGGTATTTTTTGGAAGCAATGGATGCTGTGTTCTCCGGACCAAAGACGAAAAAGACCATCCAGTCTGTTACCAACAACAAGTCCAAAAACCAGGGTCCGTTATGGTATGGGGTTGCGCCAGTGTCCTTGGCCTGCAGTCCCAACCTGTCCCCAATAGAGAATGTGTGGCCCATTTTTAAACACAAATTGCATCAATGAAGACACACTTTATCACTTGGTGTCCTCAGTCCCTAAATGTCTTTTAAGTGTTGTGAAAAGGAAGGACAGCATCACACCGTGGTAAATGCTTTACTGTCCCAACTTTTTTACAATGTGTTGCAGGCATCAGGATTGAAATATGTTTAATTTGAACAAAGAAAAAAAATTGATAAGGTATTACATTAAATAATATGCTGCTGTTTTGTTTTCAATGTAATACAGGACACAGATGATTTACAAATTACAATTTTCAGTTTTAATTTTGATTTTACATTCTATCCCAACTTTGTCTGATATGGGTTGTACTTCACTGGACTTGCTAATATTGTAACAGGTATCAGCTTTGCTCTCATCTAGAAGCACCTAGCTTCAGTAGCCCATTTATTGTTTTTTGCCCATTTGACAAGGCTTACTGTAGATGCAAAGTCATCATTGGTTAATGGTGCAAACATTGCAAATGGTAAGAAACACCACTGTGATCCATTGTGGAATGTAGACAGTAAGTCTTTGCAGAGTTAGTCAAGCTGTGTTTGCAAAACAATTCACATCTATCTCTCCTAAAACTCTCTACAAAAGGACTGCAGAGAGAAAATGAGAAGTGCAGCCATTAAAACAAAGGTCTGGGATTTGTCAAATTAACGTTTAAGATGAACACAATCAACTGGAGGTGGAGAATGAGGAAGGGGGCAGGAGAAGTGGATTACCCTTATTCTGGATACCTCTGCCTTCAGAGGATGGTATTTTCTATGAAGTATATGACAGTTATTTAACTGAGATATTACTGATGCAGAACAGTTTTTATCATACCAGTAAATATTAGAGTGTGTATGAGTCCTGATTTGTTCCTACTAAAACAACAATGGCAACAACAGCAAGTGAAGAATAATGTATCTCCACTGTCTGTCTCTCTCAGCAGTAAGCTGTCAGTATCCATGCAGTGTAGGAGAACGTCTTTGTGCCCATTATAAAAGTTCAGGCCCTTACTAAGGAGTCAGGAAAACAACTCTCCACAATCTTGACAGCAAATCTTTACTAAAAGCATATGATAAGAAACTTTTATTTCCTGCACAAATGCCAACATTATGCCACTGAAATGAGCAATGGAGGCAGGCTGCATGGGCCATACTATTCTATTTTGATCAAATAAATATTAAATATAAAAAAATGGCTGTGTAATTGGGGCCAGTTGAATGATAAACAGGGTAGTGTGTTCTCTTAAAAACAGGATAATTTGCTTGTCAGACCCCAGTGCTGACTTTGCCTCAAAGCAAAGTTTATGTTGAGTAATGACAGCCTAAATAGGATACAGTCTGTTCCCACAGAAATGTTTTTAATTTAATCTAACCTTTAGAATTATAATGATTTACAAACTATAGGTAGATGTTCGCATCATAGTATGAGTCTTGTTTAAATCAAATCTAAAAACAAACACTCCTAAAGTCAGTTGTTCTTGACAAAGCAAGCCACTTCACCCTGCTCATCCTTCTTCATCTATTCAGCAAGTGATGAGGGAGGGAAGGACAATAAATCAAATTCCCCGTTCCTGCTGTAGTGCTCCACAGGTCCAGGAGGACAGTGTCTACTTCCTTACATTAATCTTTTAATGGACTCCTCTCGTTCTTTTTGGCAGCTGCACTTCCTGACAGGTCAGCAGCAACTACCGGGGTCATTAGTCCTCTGATAGGTTGAATGATAAGATCAGCAACAATAGGGACAAGGTGTGAGAGAGATGGTGCTGAGCTAGCTACATAGCTGTGGGTTAAAGAGGAGAGTCTTCTTTACAAGGTCATTCTGAGAGAGAGAGAGAAACAGCAGGAGTCAATTGAGCACTCAGCAGTTGTGTCTGGGGTTGTGTTGTGCTGATACTTGATAAGAAAGAAAGTCACTTTTGGCTTTTCCCATTTAGGGGTCACCACAGCAAATCGTCACACTGACGACTCACATGTTGACATTTGGCACGTGTTTTACGTCGCATGCCCTTCCTGACGCAACCCTGATTCAAACCCAGGGTGGAGCGGTAAGAGCGCTGCACCTTAACCACTAGCCTACCAGGGACGGCTCTCTCTCTATATATCTATATCTATCTCTATATCTATATACAGTCAGGGAAAAAATTATTTGAACCCCAGCTGATTTTGTAAGTTTGCCCACTAACAAAGAAATGATCAGTCTACAATGTCAATGGTACATTTATGTGAACAGTGAGAGATGCAACAATAACAAAAAAATCCAGAAAAATGCATTACAAAAAAAGTTATACATTAATTTGCATTTTCATGAATGAAATAAGTATTTGATCCCCTATCAGTCAGGTAGCAAGATCTCTGGCTCCCAGGTTTTACGCCGGATGCCCTTCCTGACGCAACCCTGACCGCAGCAACGAGAGCACTGCACTTTAACCACTAGCCTACTAGGGACGGCTATGTGCTGATACTCAGTTAATAACGTAGTCATGTAATAGCAAGAGCAGTAGCTGCAATATTGTGTCTCCATTAATAAATGCATTAAATTAGCTAGACCTTGTGCTTCATCTTCAGTGACAGCCTTGTTTTTTTACTGACCTACTGCTCTCAAAAAATATTAAAGCTTTGAAAATAACTGATTGGATTTTGAACCTTTCAGTGTGTGGCAAAATGTTTAATTTTTGGAAAAACCTTTTACAGTGCTGGCCTACAGATCAAGGCCGGCTTTGAAATGAATGATTGAGCTCTCTGGATCAGATCACAGTGGATAAGGCTGGAAGAATGAAAATATAGGAGGAAGGATGTTTGTTCTCCAGGAAAAGCTTTTGGCTTGTCCTTTGATGCAGTTTTCACAGACAGCCCCATACCAGTTAACCTTAACTACAAAAATTTTAGATCATTTGAGGGGGAAAATGGGGTGGATATGATGGGTGAATGTATTTCTTAATCTACACTGGGGTGTAAGGGTAACTGGGTAAATGTGGCCCACTACTCACAGCAAGTCCCTCAAGATATTATACCAATTGCCATTTCAGAAATGAATTCAGTGACCTACAGTAATGTGAAATTCATTTGCAAGCTATTTGCCATGAGACAACTGTGTGTGTTATGTGTATTCCCTCCTATTGCCAAAATTGAAGTTGGAATATAAATAGTAAAATAAATATGAAATTGACATGTGAACACCCGTGAGAATGTCAGCATGATCAGTAACTCTGAAGTCCCTGAAGTTAGGAACCATCTCAAAAGTGCATGATAAATGGCCAAGAAAGGTTTCAGGATCTTTTTTATTTATTTTTAAATTAGAAACACTTCACACCAACTTTACATTCATCTTGATAATAGTGGAATGCAAACAACTATTGTACGTAGGTGTCAGGTCCACTCGGCGTGACCTGCCTCTCTTCCGCCTTTCTCTCCTCTGCTCTCTCGATCCTGCGGGATCTGCACCTCAGCTGTGTTGCTTTCAGTAATTAGCGACTCGTTTGTCAGTGCGCACAGCTAGGGTGCATCCCACTGATTACCTTCTTCCTTATTTATACCTCTGGCAGACGCTCCGTCGTCGCCGGAGCATTAACTAGCGTTAACTTGCATACCCTGTAACAGCCCTATATTCGTGGTATGTATTGTACGTCATTTTGGTTTCCACGCTGACAGTTCCTGTGCTGTGGATCACATTTTGTACGTTGGTTATATGTTTAGTGTTATACGTCCACGCTGACCGTTCCTGTGCTGTGGATTACTTTTTCATTTGCCAGTCCTGGTTCATTTGTTTTTTCACCTGTCCATCCTCATCCTCCTACTCTCCTGGTTTCTGCAGTAGCCTGCCTACTCCCCTCGTCGTCCTGGTCTTCTCAGCCATCTTTACCCAGCCCTGGTCGTTTGTATTCATTGACTCTGTTCCTTTTTGTGATCCCCATCATTAAACCACCTTTTTTTTTACTAGCACCTGGGTCAGCAATCTTGAGTCCTACCTTAGTTTCTTCTCATACTCCCGGTGAGGGGGACTAAACCCTAACAGTAGGTCTACTTTTGAAGTACCCTTTTTTTCTTGAATATTTTCATTTTCTGAAACTATATACTTCTAGCCCACTAAATTTCAAGTGGGAGCCATTGTACCATTACATTTATTTAACAGTAGTTAGGTACTAATTATTTCTTACATTTTACATCGAAAATATTTGCACAGCTTAAAAATACGCAAGATGCACCGATTGCCACTTTCTAGGCCAATTCTGATTTCCGAT
Source organism: Monopterus albus (assembly GCF_001952655.1). Lineage (NCBI taxonomy): Eukaryota > Metazoa > Chordata > Actinopteri > Synbranchiformes > Synbranchidae > Monopterus > Monopterus albus. Next base: position 1,399,849 of record NW_018128096.1, read on the forward strand.
TGTTTTTTGTCTGACCTGCTGAGTCAGATTTTCTTTCTAAGAACTGTAATGACAGCATACACAGACATTTTGGTAACTTTAATGAAAAACATTATTGTAATAACAATAAAACACTGTATTACAGTTTTACATTTGTTGAGTGTTTTTACAAAAACAGAGGGGCTGTTTTTAGTGGGCGGTAGAGCGGTCGTTTCCTAACCGGAGGATTAGCGGTTCAATTCCTGGTTTGTCCGGTCAACATGCTTTGAGTGTGCCGTAAAGTGTAGAAAAGTGCTATATGAGTATAAGACCATTTACCATTATAAACTTCCAACTAAAAAGGAAGTGCAATATTTGTACCTCTCCAGATATAAACAGGTGCAAAAGGTAATAGAAACAGAAGAATGTCTGTTACTTCTGGACACATGGTTCTTTTTTAAGTGTTTGTATTTGCTGTGTTTTATCAGGGTTAGATATACTATGTATACATGCATTTCACATGTAGCCATGTGGTCAAGGCCAATCACACTGAAAACCAATCATTTCTGATCTCCACCCATAGATCAGTGCATCTCTAAATAAATAAATACTATGATATTTTTATAGCTTAACTACAATGCAGTTTACACATTAGTACATAAAGTATATAATAGTGATACAATAATAAATTGTCTATAGCAAAGTTCTGGAAGAGGCCATTCTGCATAGCAAGCAAAGCAGGTGCATTTTGTTGCTAATGTGTCAATACTTTTGTTTAAATAAAATTTTGAATAGAGAATTTTTTAAACATGTAATAAAGTGTATTTTACATTGTGGTATTTCTATTTTTATTTGAGCAAAGGATTTGAAGAGCCATTTTGAGAGCCATCAGACCAACACAAAAAGAGGTATGTGTTTGGCCTGAGGGGGCTTCTTATGTTCTGAAGGACTGTTTTGACATTTTCAAACAAGCAGCCACTCATAACAATCACATAGATATAGAGGAATACACTGTGGCCGTCACAGCATACATCACAAAATGCATTGATGATGTCACCTACAGCAAAAATATCACTGTTCGTGCTAACCAGAAGCCATGGATGACAGGTGAGGTTCACAGAATCTTGAGCGCTCAGGATGCAGCCTTTAGGGCCAGCGACACCACAGGCCTAGCAACAGCAAGAGCAAACCTTGCCTGTCCCAGGCAAAACAACAATACAACAAGAAAACATCTGGACACTTCAGCAACACTAGAGTCTCTGGCAAGGCATCCAGACCTTCACAGGCTATAAACCTCCACCTTGGAATTGTGACAGTGACATCTCTCTATTGAACAGCCTCAATGACTTCTTTGGCCACTTTGAAACACAGAACAACACACCAGCACAGAAGACCACCCCTCCCCCGGGCGAACAGGCTGTGTGACTGTTCGCAGCCAGCATGAAGCAGGGCCTCTTCAGGATCAACCCACGCAAGGCAGCTGGACCGGATAACTTACCTAGTCGTGTTTTAAAGGACTGTGCCGAGGAGCTCAAGGATGTCCTCAGAGACATCTTTAACATCTCCCTAAGCCAAGCGGTTGTTTCCACGTGCTTCAAGGCCACCACAATAATTCCAATTCCAAAGAAGCCCCACCCAACCAGTTACAATGACTATCAGCCTGTAGCACTGACTTCAACTATTATGAAGAAACAGTATTTCGATTTTCTGTATGTCCTGTACATATAGTGACTTGACAATAAAAATCTTTGATCTTGAATACTATTTCCTTTACTACATCTGGGTTACTATCCAATATATACAAAACTTCCAGAAAACTTTCTGTTCCATTTATACTATTCATTTCACCAGTACTATTAACAGTTATGCAATTTTTATTTCAGCTCAGTTAAGACTTTCTTTGTAAGGAGGAGTTGAGTCATTCAGTTAATTAAAGTACATTGTGAAAATGTGTTACTTCTGATATTTACTGATTAGCTAAATAAATATATATTTATGATAATGAAGAGGAGGAGTTTAAATGGCAGAAGAATCCAAAAGCAATCAGACAGTCAAGGCAGTTCTGGACAGCTTCATGTACAGGCCTGCACATACAGGACAGATACAAAGATACTGGTGGTATAGTAGCTTTGCCTTACTTCCCTACTCACAACATGAATAGGCAGTGCAAACTGATTGGTTAATAGTGATTAAAACTATACATTCTATAAAGTTTTCTCTCCTCTAACTCCTGAGCGCATCAAATCAAGAATGTACAGAATTAAAACTATATTATTTCTTGATTCCAGATTGAGAAAAAATGTTACCTAGGATAACATTTAGGAAGATAGATCAGAAAAATCTTTCAATATGCTTTCTAATTATATTCTAGCAACTAATCAAATTAGGCCACGGTTTTCATAACAGCAACCCCACAAATATGCACACACAAAATGAAACACAGGAGTCAAATTAAGTAAGCAGCATGGGTTGTTGAACCCTCACTTAGCGCACCAGCCTTCTCTCAAGTTATTATTTTAGAAGACACAAAAACACTTGGACTGATTAGTTCTGGGAATAAACGATCTCTAATTAGGCTAAGTGCTTCAGTGGGAATATTTTAGTAGAAGAGGAGCCCTGAATGGATATAAAAACAGGAGCTAAAACATAGACACATAATCTGTTTCTTCTGGTGGTTAAAGGCAGAGAGATGTAGAGAGACAGAAAGAGGCTGGGTGGGTGATGCAGTTTGTTTAGTACTGAGATTAGCAGTACTGCTTCCTAGTTTAATTAATAAGCCAAGAACTGCTACACTTAAAACATAAGTCTGGGCTCAGTGAGAGAAAAATGTGAACATTAGAAATCGTAAAAAGCTTTTACACTGACTTGGTTAAGTGAAAAATCCTCTGGTGCTACAGTTAAAAACAAAAACAACTGCTGTAGATGTACTGCTTGTGGTTATTGAAGGTAATGAAGAAACAGCAACTGTATGGTAGCTTCTTGTAACTTGTCTTGGCTTTACATCACACACACAGTATAGATACCGGTTTTCATCAAACTCGATTTGACAGTTCTAGGTGAAAGGTTAACCAATCAGAAGTGTTGTCCCACCCCCAAGCCCCCCCTTACCCCCCTCCTCTATCAGATCAGAAATCACCCCCATCACCCCACCGTCCCCTCAGTGGTCAAAAGTTCACCCCCTCAGGTTCTCATTCCCACTTCCCAGCATCCTGGCAGGGGGTACATCTGTTCTCCTCCTTTCCTGATGGATGAATCTAAAAAAAATAAAGACAAGGGGTAATGATGCAGTTTGTAATGTTACATGCAGCTAAAACAGAGTTGAGCTGATATTTAGTTTCAAATGAGAAGACAACAGATGTCCTTGAGTTAAGGTGTGAAACAGCTAGTTTTTAAAAAGACAAGGTCTTTATTATGTAGTGTCACATGAATAAAACACAAATGGACATGGAACTAGACCAGAGTTGGCCAGATATTTAGTTTCAAAGGAGACCCATGGGAAAGATAATATCACGATGGTCCAGAGTTATTTATTGGGGGTAATTATTTAGATGGTTAAAACAGAGCCTATACCATATGTTTGTCATCAGGCTCGCAGTTTTTGTGAGAGAGGTGCAAAAACCCCCAGGACCATACACTTTCACAGCTGCTCACCCCCCTCTCAGACTCACCGCTTTATAAACAGCTCCGCTTTTCTGCTGCGTTATACCTCTGAAAAATCATTTCCTTCAGCTGGCAGCCTGTAATAACGAGAGAGAAAAAAAATGGCTGCATCATCCGATCCTATCAAGAGATTATATGGCATTATCAGCAACGTACCTGTGATGCTAACGGAGGAGTCAGATTTTTTACGAGCTCCTAAAAAAGTCACAATGCAGCTCTGTAGAGTTCAAAAACCGCCTAGCGCTTCTCTCCGAGGCGAGCTGAAATTATTGACTAGATTTGTCGGTTATGTATTCCAGTATACAACTGGCGAATTGGCTCTGTACCAGCTGAGAGAGGGGGAAACTTTCACTCCTGAAACGCTGAGAACGACACTGACTGCGAGCGATTGGGGATTTATGAGGTGCATCGTGTTAGAACATCTGATCAAAAGCTACCAAGATGGTGAGGAAGATGAGGAGGGGGAGGTGGAGGATGATGAGGAGGATGAGGAGGAAGAGAAGGAGAACCGAGACCTGCCGCTCCTCAGCCCTCTCCCGCTTCATCCACGGACTCTGAATTCAAATATCTGCTACAGCCTGTCAGCAGCAGCAGCGAAGAGGAGGAAGAATCGGAGGGGGCGGAAGACAACCACCAACACAGACACTAGCCTGGGGCAGGAGGTGGAAGACAACAGTCAGCCCAGCGACGACACTAGCCAGAGCAGCGCCAGTACCACCAGCCCCAGCAAGGATAAGACCGAGGAGAGAAAAGCGTCTCCTCAACAGGCCAACGTAACCCCGATGGACCTCGACACACCCTGCGAGGAACCACAAATCGGGTGTAACGAGGAGATAGAGAACAGCACCAGTAACGCCCAGAGCAACGAGATTGAAATCGAGGAGATGGTTCTCTCTCCTCAACCACCCCTCACTGATCTTGACACGGTCTGTGAGGAGGAGGAGGAGGAGGCCGAAGGGCAAAGTGGTGACGAGCTGGACGGAGCTATGCTCAGACTGTTTTCCGACATTGTAAAGTGCCTTGTCACCCGCATCCTGTATGCTGCAATTAGGGACCACAATGAATATTTGTGTTATGGCTGCAAGATTTCTCATCCCAGCCAGAAGCATCACACTTGCCTATTTGGCATCCCTGACAATTTTCTGAGCAAGCATTATGACGATCTGAAGAAATGTGTCTTGACAGACCGTTTTCTGGTTGCTGCATCACACCTGCTGGAGAAATGCATCATCTGTGTCTCTGAGGAAAAGATCAGATACACTGCAGAATGTATTCTACTGGGGCTGAGAGGTTCTGAAAACTTGGGGAAAGCCTTGAGCGAAGCAGTCGCTTCATGGGTAGGAGATTCTGTTTTAAAAATTACGTATTTGCAAGAGGCTGAGAAGCTGTGGGCTGGTGAGGAGGGGGATGGGCTGGAGGTAGAGTAATAGCGGATAATTTTGCTATCTGCATGGGTTTTTAAAAATCATCCTAAAAGCATTTATCCTTTTTGCCTAGTTTTTTCTCAGGAAGGTTAGCCATTTATCCTTTTTGTTGTGTGAAAAGCATTTATTCTTTTGCTGCATGTAATGTTTTTAATTTCCTTATAACCGGTGTTGTGTGAAAAGCATTTATTCCTTTTTAAAAAAAACATGTAATGGAATGCTGTGTGTGTTAAAATAAAGTTTAATCCTTTTTAAAAAAAAAAACGCCTCATCTTTGAATGAAAATACACACGCTTATATAGTAAGGTGTAAAAGAGAATAACGGGTCAGAGAATAAGATTATGCTAAAGGTAAAACATGGCTCCTAAACTTGAGACTTTAATGAAAAAAAT
>NW_018128096.1:1405809-1419828 GCF_001952655.1 Monopterus albus
CTTATCATTCCAGCATTAAAATGGCGCGGGCTCATGTTACCTCTGAAAACGCACTGACTGTTTTTCAGAATCTTTATGGCTCGTTCCCTCTATGACACAGAGAAAGGCTAAGGATGAATTTTAAAGTTGGAGATGTAGTCAGGATCTCTAAATTAAGGGGAGTTTTTGATAAAAAATACACGCAGGGATACAGCGATGAGCTATTTAAAATAACGAAATGCATTCCCAGGATACCGCCTGTGTACAAACTTTGTGATTACAATAACGAGCCAGTGCAGGGGTCATTTTATGAAGCGGAGCTGCAGAAAGTTATAATTTCCAAAGACAAAACATTTCATGTGGAAAAGATTTTGAGTAAACGGACCATAGAGGGGGTCCCGCATGTATTGGTTAAATGGAAAAACTGGCCTGACAAGTTTAACAGTTATGTGAAAGCATCAGACATGGTAAACTTGTGAAACATGAATATCACTGGTTTTTATATGACTTTGCCCTCAAACGCCAGTGTAGCTGTGTTTAAAGATAACTCAGCCTCTCAATTTCACACGGATCTAGCGCGGCCCTTAGATTTAAAAGGGGAATGGGAGGTTGCTCTGACAGATTTTTGTTATCCAAATATGTGGCTGAACATACCTCAGGGAGGAGACCGTTTTTATTGGCAAGACATGTGGCAACACGGCGTGCCAGAGCGGGCTGATATTCTTCTCCCCGCTGATGAAAAAAAATACAAAGTACACCATGAACGGCTTGGGCGAGGAGTATACACGAGAGAAAGCATTTTGAATCAATTGAATATTCATTTAAAAAGGATTAGTGACATCAGAGTGAGTTACGAACGGTATACGCATGATTTTATGTGGACAGGGAGCGGGCGCTACAAACTTAAATTTTCAGCCCCCTTAAATTACATACTAGGCGTGGAGAAAGACGAATGGTTTAGTGGAGGCCCAGGACTGGTCTGCTCGCCACGTCCTACGGATTTAAAAGCTGGTTTTTATCACATGTATATTTATTCTGATATAGTGAGCCACCAGTTTGTTGGAGATACAGCGGCTCCTACTTAGATGTGTAACAATGCAGGGAGAGGTCGGAAAGTTTATAACAAAAAGTTTTAATCCTCCACACTATTTGCCTCTGGCCAAGAACCATATTGCTGCGGTCTATACTGAGATAAAAATTGACCAAAATTCCCCAGTGAACTTCAGATATGGGAAGACGATACTAACACTGCATTTCAGACCCTGTGAAAAAAAAAAAGACCACGCAGGTGTACAAAGCCGACCCCTATCGATTTATAAGCTATTATGAGAACCAAGCGGGCACTGGAATTTCAGGATTTAGTGGATCGAGTGTGCAATATGGCAAGGGGATTGGAGCAATTTTCTCCAAACTATTTCGTTTTGTAATGCCTTTGATGAAAACGGGGTTCAATCTGGCTAAGCCTCATTTAGCATCCGCTGCTAAAAACATAGCCTCAGATGTGGTGAGCAAGGCCATGACTAGGTTAGCTTCTAACCAAGGCCCTCACTCCTCTGATCAGGAGGGGTCAGGTTTGGGGGTTCTGGCCAGAAGAGCCAGGAGACGCCCACCAGGCGAGCGTTTACCACCCCTAAGAAGAAGGCGCAAACAGCCTAAAAACAATAAGAACAAGAAAACGCCTCTGAGAAAGAGACATAAACCGGGGAGTTCCTCTGGCTTAAAGAGCGTTGATATATTTTAAAACCACCATGTCTCTCCTACACTATAAATCGGCAGAATGTGTTTTATCTGAGCTGGATTTATTTTCCTGTCCTTTTTCACAACTTAGTATAGAAGAGAGGCAATATGTAGAAATTTCTCCTATAGCCGCGATAACTGAGAGAGCACCTTTAGAATTTTACGTTGCTGCTGAGGGGGAGAAGTACGTAGATTTGAACGAGACACTGCTATTTTTAAGGCTGAAAATAACCAACGCAGATGGAACGAATTTGGCCAACAACGCCCCTGTAGGGATCATCAATTATCCTTTGAATTTAGCGCCCTTATTTTTAATAGGTCTAACATATGCTTTCTTAGAGAAAATATTGATCACGGTCAGCAGAAATCTGTATTCGTTATTAAAGGAGGAGACGGCCTGCATGTCGCAGAGATCGGCCTGAAATTGTTTGAGGGGCCTAGAGATGAACACTCTATTTCTCGGGAAATGAATCCTTACAGGCTTGTATAAAGTGTATGTGTCCTGCTTTGCTAAAAATTGTTTGACACCGGCTGTGCGTATAGGCCACTCTTCAGCTCTGACCAGAAGCAATGCGCTGTACCCGATTTCAAGAGTGAATGTCAAAACATTCTCCATCCCGGCCAATTCCAGGATCTGCACACAAGAAAATCTTTTTCTAGGTACTCTGCCTCAGTATGTGGCATTGGCTATGGTAAACCACGAGGCCTTTACGGGGCGGAGTGATCTAAACCCTTTTAACTTCATACATGTGGATCTTGAGTTCCTGGCACTATGCCAAGACGGGAGGCAGATCCCAGCAAAACCCTTCCAGCCTCAGTTTGAAAACAACCTCGCCGTGAGAGAGTATTATAACTTGATTACAAACACCTCACGCCATCTGAAAGACTGTCCCATGCGTTTCAATATAAAAGATTTTCAACAAGGCTACACACTGTTTGCTTTCAACCTAGCCCTGCACCAGGGCACAAGCGCTCTAGCCCCTGTGAAAACTGGCACTCTGAGGCTGGAGATGAGATTCAGAGTCCCCCTCCCCCACACAGTCACGCTGATAGTGTATGCCAGCTTCGACTCGATTTTAGAGATTGGCTCTAAACGAAATATATTAACGGATCATTAGGAAAGAAGGAGAACAAAAATGAACGGACTTGAGCTGGAAACCATTTTATCCCCCTTATTGGGTGGTGCATTTCAAGGAGTGTGGGCCTCCGATGAACTGTCTCTACACACTTTCAGCAGACCCGCTTATCTCATCATAAATACACACCCGAGGCACATGCCCGGTGAACACTGGCTGGCTATAACCTTGGAAAAGAACGGACATGCTACATTTTTTTACTCTTTTGGCTTTGAGCCTGATTTCCCCTATTACCCTGAAACAATTTTACATTTTCTGCAGAGAGGAAGTAGGGGCATTATGTAAAACACAAAGCAGCTGCAGCATCCTTTATCCCAGGTGTGCGGGCAGCACTGCGTGTTTTACCTGTTTCACTTAAGGGGCTATCCTATCAACAAGTGGTGAAGCTGTATGGAGATAACGTTTCCAGAAACGATATTATGGCTGCGGATTTTGTAAAAAAGCTTTTGCCAAACTGCATAGACTCTCTCCATCCCTCTTCCTCATCTATACAATGTGTGTGTTCTTTACGATCATTTTCATTATGTCACAAGCTTATACAAGAATGAAAAATGTTTTGTTTTAATATTATTTTATTCATTGTGTTGTTTTGAACCTTTTGTTACCTGTATTCACTAGATAACTAGAGCTTTTGTTTTAATATTATTTTATTCATTATGTTTGCAACCTTTTGTTATTCACTAGATAACTAGAGCTTTTGTTTTAATATTTTATTCATTATGTCGTTTTGATATCTTATGTTTTCAACCTCTTGTTATTTTAATATTATTGTATTCATTATGCTGTTTTTGATATTGTATTCATTATATTGTTTTGATATCTTGTTATTCAGTAGATAACTAATGAAGTGTTGTGCCTTATTCGCTAAAAATGAATGTCTGTAAGAATGCTCTGAGAAAAAAAAATCATGATTCAATAAACATCTTTATATTATATTATAACATAGACAAACATGTATTAACAAATTCAGTGAATGGCAAAATTGTCAGGTTTGCCCGGCTGCACCTGCCTTTCTCACTCTCTCTTTTTTGGCCCCTGATGACACCACCTAGCACACGTGCTCCACATCCCCTGATTATCACCAGCTGCACTTCATTAATTCCATCCCTACTTATACCCCGCTCACTTATCTCGTTCTCAGGCCCATTCAATTGTTGTTTTTCTCATGTTTTTTCCATTTGTCTCTCACCCATAGTTCGCCTATTCTCCTACATGTACGCTCTTCTACTTTCCATTGCCATTTCTCCTTCTGCTGTTTTCCTCCTCCACGGACGTCTTCTCCAGACCCTGGACCTACTCTGCCCTTCCAGTCTCACTGTTTCAGGTCGATGCACAGTCTCCTTAACCCCATCTGTACACACCTGCCTTCTGTCTCCACAGTCACCACCGTCTCCCTGTTGACCAGCTCAGAAGTGACCCCAGCGTCCGCAGCCCAACCATCTCCCATCCATCTCACCACAAACTGGTTTCTCAGCTGCTGATTGATACCCGGTTATTCATCATTCTACACTTGCCTGTTATCATATGGACTTTATTTGACTGCACTGTAAATAAATTTAGCACTGCTTGCACCGAAGTCAGCTACCTGGGTCCGTCTCTCTTTACTCCCTCTCCTCCATGTTCGAGCGGACATAACAAAAATGCCCAAGTGCAGATCCAACCAAGAAGCTTCTACACAGAATCTGCATGCTTGGTCGTTGAGGGTATCCCAGCCAAATCACTTGTTTTAGTCACCTCATTTGCAATACCTTAATTATAATATCCCAACTACTATTCCAATGCCCCAAAACAGGACTTACTTGAGAGCTGTAACTGAGTACAGGAATTCTCAAACAGGAGGCTGTTTGATACGTTGCTTCTCAGAACAGTCAAAATTTTCTTCCAATTAAGGAACCACCCCACAATAATGTGAAAAATAATAAACATATCCCTGTATCCTCATAAAGACTGTGTTACTGCTGTATCACTCATCAGTGTTTCAACAGAATACTCAGTTTTATAAATATATACATATTATTTACTGAAGTACCAATTATTATTAAATATCCTAGTAAATTTGGAAGACAACCCTCTGGTTATTCATTCATGTGATGAATTTTATGTCTTTTTTGAGGCCAAACAATCTTAACACTAGGACATATATTTTCTTCCCCTCACGTGAGACTATGTGCTTATAACTTTACATGTAACTAGACTTCAAACAAAGATAAAATACTTTACTTCTCCTAGCAAATTTGAAAATAGAATTTACCGATCAGGGAACATCCTTAATCAGACAATTCAACATTTAGAATGTCCAATGTGCAGAAATTCTTTATATTTTAAAAAAGGTTTTTTGCTCACCTGTTGTCAAACTGGCCTGAAAAAAAAAGGACGTCCTCGAATCTCACTTCAAATCCTCAGTTGAACACTATCTCGAAATCTTAGAATCCGGGTCACAGCACCAGAATTGTTAGACCCATTTCTTCAATTAAAACCGTGAGAAGCGAAAACAGAAGAGGACTGCATAAACTCAACAGAAATTTATTTGTCATGTCCGTTCAGTGCGACCTGCCTCTCTTCCATCTTTCTCTCCTCTGTTCTCTTGACCTGCGGGATCTGCACCTCAGCTGTGTTGCATTCGGTAATTAGCGACTCATTTGTCGATGCACACAGCTGGGGTGCATCCTGCTGATTACCTGCCTCCTTATTTATACCTCTGGCAGACGCTCCGTCATCTCCGGGGCATTACCTTGATTTACCTAACATAACTCACATACCCCGTAACAGACCTATTTTTGTGGTATGCATTATATGTCATTTTGTTTTCCACGCTGACAGTTCCTGTGCTGTGGATCGCATTTTGTACATTGGTTAATTGTTTTGTGTTATACATCATTTTGTTTTCACGCTGACAGTTCCTGTGCTGTGGATGTCCCTTTTTTGTTTGCGAATCCTCCTGGTTAGTCGTCTGCACACCTGTCCGTCCTGATCCTCCCACTCTCCTGTTTTCTGCCGTTAGCTTGTCTACCCCCCTAGTCGTCCTGGTACATGGAATCTGATACGTTGTTTTGTTGTTACTGTGCGTTTCCCACCATTAAACCTCCTTTTTTTTACTAGCACCTGGGTCAGCAATCTTGAGTCCTATCTCAGTTCTCCCTCACCCTCCTGGTGAGGGGGACTAACCTTAACATTATTCGAAGTCTAGTTACACAGCACTGGGCTCTGAGTGACAGAGCTTCCGCAGGAATTCTGACACACACAAAGCTCCTGACTATTGTCTGTAGTTCCATTTATCTTTGTGGGCAGGAACTGCCCCGGACAGAGGTCGGACTTACCTGTACCTAATGCTATTGGCCATAGGCGTGAGAAGGCCAGCCTATGCTCACGTCAGCTACTAAATATGCAAATCAAATGGTGTGTGAATGTTGTAGTGTCAGGCAACAGCTAACAAAAACACTAACATCTGGTCATCTTTAAAGAGCAGACATCCTGTCCATAAAACCCTAATAAACGAACAGTAGATACAGAACATTTAGTCAACTTCAAAGTGCAGACATCCTGCGTACACAAGCCCTAACAAATGAACAGTAAATACCAGACATTTGGTTACCTTCAAAGCGCAAACCTCCTGCAGACACATTCTTTAACAGGCAAACAAGATACTAAGCAGTTCTAACAGTCATCTATGCAATAGTGAAACATGTAAGTAAAGAATAAAAAAACAAGAAAAGAAACTTAAGTTCATATGACTCAAATATTACAATTCCTCCTTTTGATGATTTTACCATGTCAATCAAAAACAGTTAAGAATTATAAGCTGTATTGGAAGACTGACTTGAACTTCCAACATCCCAGGGACAGGGCCCCAGCTTGACCTAGATATTAGAGCCAAATCAGTCATCCAACCAGAGGGAGCATAAGGCCCTCTTTTGGAATCTCAGTACAATGTAAGCATATCTTCACTGCTAGCGTAATACACTGTATTGCCAAAAGCATTTGTCCACCTGCCTTCTCATGCAAATGAACATGAGTCACAACCGATTCTCAGTCCATAGGGCCCAAATTAATGTTGGCCCACCCTCTGCAGCTGTAACAGCTTCAACTCTCTTGGGAAGGCTGTCCACGGAGTCCAGGAGTGTGTCAATGGGAATTTTGACAATTCCTCCAGAAGCACACCTGTGAGGTCAGGACTTCATGCAGGACAGTCGAATTTTTCCACATCAACCTCACTCCCTTGGGAATATGAGACTGTCCAAAATGTCCTGGTATGCTGAAGCATCAAAAGTTATTTTAAATATTACAATGTTTCCCTGTTCAAAACTTTGTTTCATGTACAGACCCCATCTGTGGTTATGTTTAGGATAATGTTAGGATTCAGGTTAGGGGAAACACATCTTGAAACTAATTTCAACAACACTGGCAGCAGAAGCTGTGTATGTTCATGAACTATCCTCTTGTTTTTAGGAAGAAGTTCTTGGGTTTTATCGTTCTGAAACAATTACAGACTATTTGGAGTTATGACGGGTGTAAATCTAATCTAGAGGTACCCAAGATTAAACATTAAATGGCTGGAAATGAGCAGGTTGTGGACTCTATAAAGTTCAATAAATGCATGATGTTACCAAAATCAATGATTACTCATGTTAAAAAATCATAATCTCAATACTGACCAAAATAACTGTGATTATGATTTTTGCTTTTATGGTGCCACCCTAGTACTAACACTGATCTGAAGGTTCAGGGCCCTCGAGTTACCTGACCTAGACAACCTGTTGGATCTCAGTTACATAATCAGTTATGACGGGTGTAAATCTAATCTAGAGGTACCCAAGATTAAACATTAAATGGCTGGAAATGAGCAGGTTGTGGACTCTATAAAGTTCAATAAATGCATGATGTTACCAAAATCAATGATTACTCATGTTAAAAAATCATAATCTCAATACTGACCAAAATAACTGTGATTATGATTTTTGCTTTTATGGTGCCACCCTAGTACTAACACTGATCTGAAGGTTCAGGGCCCTCGAGTTACCTGACCTAGACAACCTGTTGGATCTCAGTTACATGATCAATTGCTGTCACAATCTTCAAACCAAGACCTTTCAGGAAATGTTCTCCCTCTTTAATTACATCAGTATGGTGCAGTAAAGTGCCACACACACACGCACACACACACACAAACTTTGCTCTTGATATTCCCATTAAAATCCTATATTACACTCATAGTTCACAAGACTACTTTAGACTCTTATTGGCTTATAGTCACACTGGATACTGCTGGCCTCCGATAGGACAATCTAGTGTTTGCCATCCTTGATTTCTAAGTAATATTCCATTACACATCAGTGCAAGAGGGGTGGTTTATTTATCTTGTAAACACATGCACATCACTAATTACACTGCATATCAATTTAAAAGAATTCCACCTCCATCAAAGTCACTACTGGTCGATAGAGAATGATTTTCCCTCTTTTCTCCTATTCCCTTGCCAGGATGGGATTAAAAGCTGGTTATCATTCCAATTCCTTTAATGTCGCCTCTCACCCCTCTGCCGTTTCGAGCTAATTAAATTTCTTCTGGGGCGATGCTGTATTGGCTGGCTGACGGGTAACAATATAAAGCATGACCTTCTGTGCATTGTTATCCTTCTGACAGCTCACATTCTGCTGTGGGATGAAGGCAGGACAGTCCCCATGTTTTTATGCAATAGATACACTTGTCAAGGGATGTCAAGTAAAACTTTGCTAAGCAGATTTCAAATCTGAATATTTGTTTTACTTTGTATAAAACTGACAAAGCTAAATAAGAATTCCTCTTTTAATGTATAGTCTCTTTACATAAACCTAAAAAACATAAATATGGAGTGTAAAATCCAGTCAGCAATGAAGTATTTCTAAACTGTTGAAGAATGACGGAAACCTCTGGTTGACTCATCTATGTGTAGGAGGAGAAAGGATCTCAGTCTATACAAACCAGTGAGGTGTGTGTGTGTGTGTATGTCTGTATTACATGTATTCATACACAAATGGGTTTCTGGAGAGATTTTTCAATTTTTAATATCGCTTTAAATATTAGAATAGAAATTATTTTTGTGTGCTTTTAACACTGCTTTGAGCGCTTTGAGTGATTGTCATTCACAAATAAATTAAGAGCACTTTAGACTACAATGAAACTTTACTTGTATCCATGCCTGTTGTTACATCTGTCTATACCCTTGTCTATGGGTTTGCACAATGAGCTGTCTTTCCACTGCCAGGTCTGTGAATACTTTCTGCCTCTGTGTATGTTTGTGTGTGTACACAATGTGAAAACAAGCAAGCACTATGTTCAATTGTCTGTTCACTAAGCTCAGCAGGGTGTGAGGGCCCTCTGGCCAAACATCCCAACACACTGGCTCAGTCTTCATTTCACATCCTCAAATAATGTCTTCTTGCCCTGCTGTAGGTCTCATTTTGACTAGTATTTTATTTTTCACATGAACAATTACATTATATTTACATGAAATATTTCAAAGCAAGACAAATATGAAATTTAGCTATGTAATATAATCAAAATGTCAAGTTAGATTTTTGCTTAAGATTTCTTGTACATGAAACATCATACAGTATCATTTTTCCTCTATAAAGTATAATACATTTTTAAATACTTATGGTGGTGCAACTAGGCAAGCATTATGAAGTTGTAAAGCAGGACGTGTCTGGGGTAGACAATTGTTGCCTTTTTACAGTCAGTATAATAATATGCGGCATTTTTTAACAGTGAAGAACACCACTGTGGGTAATTTTCTGCTCCGCATTACAACAAACACTGGAAGCTATAGTTAGGCCATTTCCCTGGTTCTGGTATGATCTCTATTATGCTGTCACCACACAAATAAGCCTTAATACACGTTAGAAAATGAAAGTATGTGGTCCCTGCATTTGAGTCCAGTTAAGCAACATTACAGTGTATTTCATATTTCAGTGTATTTCATTCAGCCTATTTTTCTATTATTAGATAGACAGTATGGTGTTACTGTAGCTACTATAAATGTGTGACTGATTAGAAGCACTTGGCACAGCATGGGATCCCCTGATTGTCAGAGGGCATGTTACACACTGCTCATAACCTACTTTAAAATCAGCAGGGTATATTGTTGATGGGGGCATGATAGGCAGTAATGAGAATAAAATGCTGCACTAACTGCATAAAGGTCAATGTATCTGCTACAAAAATGACCTACAAAGTCATGCAATTAGTATTATTATTATTAGTTGGTGTTCATTTTTTGTGATAAATTAAAGCAGCCAATAACACGTATTCTGGGGCTTGGCACAAGTCCCGGGGGTTAGGACCTTCTGATGTGTAGGATAAAAGAATACTGACAATTATTGGCAATTTTTGTCATCTCAACAAGACAACTAAACTTAGTTTAGAGAGGCCAAACACCTTTGCCTGATTTGTAGATACACTTGTAATAAAAAGTGCAGAAAGATTTTATCAATACCAAAAATTGCCAATAACTGTCCACACAACAACATCTGTAACATTTCTGCTTGAAGCAACAACACTTTATTTAGAATAAATGCCAAGCTTCTCAAAAATCAAAGTAAAACATTGTATGGATCACACAGTTTTAAGTGCTTGATTAATCTCTGGGAAATGCAATTACCAAAAATGTCAGCGAAATTTAAAGTTGTATAGGTTGTATTTATTTTTGTTTGTTGTCCATGTATAAATACAGTATTCATGAAGTGGAACTACAGGTGAAAAGGAAAGGGATTTGGTGTCTGCTCTGTTTGGAACTCAGACTTAACTCTAACAAGCTTTAATGAAGCATTCACACAATTTTAAAGGAGTTTGTGTACCTGACAACTCTGTAATTTCAGCATGAAGAAATGTCAGAAGAGCAAAGAATAGGAAAGACAAAGAAACATGCACAAAAATACAAAGAGCATGGTGGAAAAAGAAAAAAAGGAGGCTGACGAGCCTTCTGACAGATAACTTAGCCAGGATTATTTTCCAACTAACTATTTGTGCCTTTAGAAACAATGTGTTTTTCAGCCAATCTCCCCTGGGTGGCAGAGAGAAATGTAGTTCAAAGTATGAAATTGTCTTCATGCTAAATTGCACATGGTTTCTCAAACCTTAAAGCCCACAATGCCTTTGAGAATGATGTTCTCCACGCTTAGCCAGCCATATTTTAATCTTTTTTGGTCTATAATGAGATTTAACAAATAAGAGACATACTGTACTCTCTAAAGCTGTAAAATAATCAGACTAAAATTCAAACACATTATAATTTTCAAAGAACAGAAAGCAATTTAAACTCTTAGGTGGAGTAAAGCTGCAAATTATGTTTTTTTATTAATATTCACCTCATGACGTGCATAGGAAATGTTCCAAATATTTTCCACAGCTTAGTGTATATGACTGGTGCTGAAGGATCTCCTGTCCTACAGCAATCAAACACTCAGTCAATTTATGGGATCATTTTCTGTGACCTCTGGAGGCAAAAAACAAAATGTACAGACCTTGATTGTGACCTTTTTAAGCTACTGAATTTCAGTGCTATATAGCAAAGGTGTTGTTATTGACTGCTGAGAAAGATCCCCCAGCCAACTAGACTTCATCAAATTAGATTAAGTAATGTGACCTTGGCCAGCATCAACACATTTCTCTGTATGTATAAAGTTAGCTACCCAAGAAACTAGTATTTTGGATGTGTAGTGGTCCTTAAAGCTCATAGTTGTGCAGATATGATTATAGCATATATCAACAGCTTTTTGTAGTTAAGAGCCAGAGTCTGGAGAAGTCAAAATGAATGAATATTAGACTAACATTCCTGAAGAACACAAACATTTTGCTCAAACATTACATGCTGATAATACGTCAGTTTTGTATTAACAGCTTATTGTCCTGCTCTAAAGTAGCCAATAATCCCTCTGTAAAAATATTTCTCAAGAACTCATCCTGCACTTGGGGGCTTATACTTTATACTAACAAATGTAATTTGAGGGCATAGCTTGCCCATTGCTGGCATGTTCAGATGTGTGAATCTGGATATCATCTGGAAGAGACCCTTTACATTTTCAAATGAGTATTGTTGAGGTCTAATCCAATTATTTATCCCTCTGATCTTGTTCCTGATTTAACAGCTGGCAAAGATGATGTGGGAAAATACGTAGCTGTGGTTCTCCACATTTGCCAAGTCACGTGAGCAACCCAATGAAATCCTCCATGAAATTATATACCCCAGTGAGATATTGTGTTTCTTGAAAATATGCTGTATTACAGAAATATTACAGAAACTGCATTGTGCTATAGGTGGTAGACTATGAATACTCTTTGTTGTTGTGAGAGAACTATGAGTGGAAACACCTCTAAATCACATTTGTTATAGTTCAGTTTTCTTGAAGCATGACTACTTGGCTAAATATCAGCATGGGTAGGAAGAACTTGCTGTAAAGCTGCGTACTCATAGATCACCCACTCTCGAGATTTCTGCACTTAAAAGAAGAGCAGGATAAGGCTCTGTTTTTGTTTTTGCTTTTGATCTTGAATACTGTGGTGCTTGTTACCCCCACCAGACTTGGCTTCCACTTGTAGTGCTCTGTAAACCTTTAAACTTAGTATGTCTGCTAATTAAACAGATAGGTAACAGTGGCTTGAAAACAAATTCTAAAAGAAGTGCCCTCTGGTGTTTAGTGCAGTGCGTCCCCTGAGAGTTTAAATAGGAAGTGATAACAATGTTTGGAATCATAAATAAGAAGTCAAGAAGTTCGAGTTTAGAAGCATGCGTGTGCCAGATAAACAGTGCTTATATAGTATACTACCTCTCTTAACCTTCTAGACATAGCTGCCATGTGTCGTGGACTTTTGAAATCAGAGCCTGAATGAATTTTTCAATACCATTAAAAGAACTTCTCAGCTCATTGCCTAGGGAAATCCATTCAACAATACATGATATACTAGAGATACTGTACCTACACTAACAATGGAAGACATACAATACAGTGCACCTACTTTATTTGATAATCATCTTCAGAGGCATTTCAGCTGACCTCAGACATACAAAAACCCAGGCACAACCTATTTTGCACATAATGTTGTGCACTAAAAACCTCAGAAAATCATCACCCTATGGGTCTTACTAATTATAGATGGCTATTTATAACCTTTCACTAACCTCCCTGCCATTACTGCGATATATAACTTCATGGTTTGCCCATCCTTACTTTATTTTTCTCTGTCTGCATGACGCAAACATATTTCTGGCAGCAAGTTCCTGCTGCCTCCCTCACACCTCAGTCCATCTGTCGCTCTCCTTCTCCCTGTCTCTCTCCCTGCCTGCATTGTTTACCAATCTCATGTCTGCAAAGTGTGCCCCCCCCACCTCTCTTCTTAACACTACCATCATCACTTTATCCTCCCAGTCCATCTTCATTTTGGGAAATTTCCTTTGCTCTTAGCAGGGATGGTCTCTAAAACCATCTGTAGTGTGAATCACTCTCACCTTGCAACCCTGCACCCCTCCATTCCTTAACCATGTCTCTTTTGTCTGTGTGTCTCTTCTGTTTTGCACACCATCTCATTCTGTGAAGTAGGGATGGTGCCTTCAAATCTCTTACAAGGAAGTTGTTTTCATTAGGTGTTACCATGAAAATCTAAACACACTTGCTCCCTCATACACACTTACCCGTGCTATACACTCTTCGATGACAAAACACGACATGCACCCAAAAGCTACTGACTGGTAGCAGTGGCAATAATCACCTACACTAATCCATTTAGAGCCTTTGTCATTGGTACTGGCATGGAAGGGGGATTGAATGGGATTGCACTGGTTCCTCTTGATGTGATAAATTCTCGATGGAGGAGGCAAGTAGGGCTACATGATAAATTGTTTTGTGAGCGTGATTTAGATGCCTGTATGATCTCAGTCTCACGTGAAAATGATTCTGCCGTGTTTGCATTAGCAGGGAAATCCCTTGCCTCAAACAAAGCACTCTCTTTTCCTCACTAAGCTGCATTAAGCAATAACCGCAAAGTAATTTATTTCTGCCTCAACTGCTATTCGGCACTAGGTATACAGGGAAGGCTGCGCAGTGTGAAAAACAGTTGCAGGAGGGCACAGGATATCTTTCACAATGTCAATCAAACTTCAAATCTTCTCTTCATGTCTACAGCTTGTCTCATGATT
>NW_018128096.1:1419858-1434410 GCF_001952655.1 Monopterus albus
GAGAAAAAGGGAGTGCTTGGTGCCAGCAATGGGTATGACTAAATAATTTCCCCCCATTCAAACCGCATTAAAGATGTGGATGTCACACTCAATGACACTAGACTACTATAGTAAAAATAATAATTAAGATAAATACTAAAATCTTGAATTTCTAATTTAAGAATTAATCATTCACTCTCCCCTGTACCCCATCTCTTTTCAATTCTGCCTCTGTAAGCTTGATCAATACACTGCCACTGGCTTTGTATCCATCAACAAATAACTAGGCAAAATAAAAATCCATGGTTCAAAACAGAAAATCACTGGCTCACCAATCAATTATGGCATGGCCCACAGGCAGTTTTGGAATGGTTCCATGGGCCCCAATATAAAGGGTGACAAGTCTCCCAACACTGGCTAATGATAGCTTAGATTTTTATTGTCAAGCACATATGACCTTTTTATGCCAAAACCCTGATGATTTCAAAAACTAAAACAGCATGCTTAAAAAAATCTGAACATGCAAACATGCATGACTGTCCTCCTGTAGGTAAAATGTGACAGGCTGTTCTTAGCTGTTCATTATCCTCATAATCCAAACACACTCAGTCATTGACCTTCTTATTCAATTGGCTTACTGTTTCAACAAATTATACAGATCATACCCTTTCAAGAGGTTTCGAACCACTGGAAAACCCTCAAATAATCATTCAGTTACAGTCATACAGACATCATACATGCACAGTTGCAAACACCTCTTTGATTCAACCCATTACCCTAGCAACTGCATTAAAAGTGGCCACCAAGGCCTGTCATTTAAAAAGCCCTGTGAAATGTATTTTGACTGAAAGACTGCAGTTACAAATACTGTAGTTGCTCAGATTTGCAGAATTGTATAACAAATTACAACTCTGTTTTTAGGTGCCTTTGATTTGCTTATTTGTGCTGTGTAAAATGTAACGTTCTGATGACACTACTTGTGTGTATCAATTCTAATGCTTTATTGCCTTTATGTAATTTATTTTAAGACTAAGTGTTCTTTGTTGCACCACACAGAGTGGCAGCAAGTTACAGCAGCTGTGTCCTCGTTGTGTTCTTTTCTGTGTTTTTATGAAGTTCTGTTCTTATGTGTCTGTTCTTATGGTGGTGTCTGTTCTTATGGTGTTATGTTGGTTGTTCTCTATTGCTGCTGTAACACAGAAATTTCCCCACTGTGGGATCAATAAAGTACCTACTCTACTCTACTCTAACTTTGAAAATAAAATGTGAGCTCACATTGAGACTGTGAAATATATGAATATTCTCAAACAGAGAATATCTTTCTCTGTAACTTGGAAAAAAAAGATTTCAGTGACAAATGGCAGTAAAAGGTAATTTAAAACCTGATTAGGTAAATAGAGCACTGAACAAAGTAGCATACTTTGTGAAGTAAATGTTATTTACATATATACTGTAAGACAATTCACAACCAGCAATTCATTCACATATCATGATGCTTTTATCAACACTGAAAATGCATAAAAGGTCATGACGCTTTGCAAGGCATGTTGTAATACTTCACTGAACTCAGCTTGTTAAGGCATTGTGCTTTCAGCTGTAGATTGCAGCAACACAAATTCAAAAACAGCAATAAATAGAGACTAAAATAGCAGTGCTTCCTGTCAGCTTGAGCCCCACAGCAGGCTGAAGATTTGCGATGGGTCAGAGATGGGCCAGCAGCAGGGCCTCCACCTCCCTCTTGCATTAATCACTGTAAAGATCATCTCCGATAGGAGGCTACAGGACAAGGCAGAAGAATAGGGGGACAGAAGGTGAGGGCTATAGGGCCAAGATGATGGCAGCTGGGGAGGCTGACGCTGAAAAAAATAAAGTAGGAGGAAGGGGTGGGCTTTGTCACTGAAGTACCCAGTGAAATGATAGGTATTGAGAACTGGGACCAAGATGATTTAGA
Organism: Monopterus albus; assembly: GCF_001952655.1. NCBI lineage: Eukaryota > Metazoa > Chordata > Actinopteri > Synbranchiformes > Synbranchidae > Monopterus > Monopterus albus. Next base: position 1,421,789 of record NW_018128096.1, read on the forward strand.
GGGTTGTGGGCCATGTTGATGAGGGTCTAAAGCTTCCGTTTAGAAAAAAAAAATCACTACCATTTTATAGAAAGAGCTTTGTATTAGTTGCCTGAGCAGGTGAAGGACTTGAATCTGAGATGTGACATAACTGATGATTAGAAGTGACTTTTACTGTGTGCTAACTTAAGGATGCTATAATAAATATTTGTATATAAAAATTGACTCATACTGCATGTGAGAGGGGTCATATGTAGCAATAAACCCACAGGCAATTATCACTTGCCTGCAGTTCCCCTCAGCTATAAATCTCCATGGAGCTTTCGTGACTTACAGCTCATTGTTTTTCTTTTCTGAGAAACAACTTTATCATTTCAGATCACTGTCACAGCTCTCATCTGCATCTTTTTTTTCAGAAGCAGACAGCTCTTTTCGGCAAAAACGCTCTAAAAACCGACTACACCAGCACAAAATAACAGACAAACATAGTGTAGCGTTTAACAGTTATATGGATTTCCCTTAGGAGATGGCATTCAAAGGTGTGAGCATTTCAATTGCATAAAAATACATTTCAATTTCTCATCAGCTAGAGTTCCTAAGAAACAAGTGTGAGAAACATGGGAGATTGTCAGGTTTTCCTGGGTTTTTACTTCAAACACTGCCCAAACTTGAAAAAAGCATAAGCCAACCACAGGGGATGCAGGAATAACTCAGGTTCTTCTACTTTTGTCTTTTTTATTTAAGCTTTCTTCAGTAGCACGAAGCAGAATCAAAACAGGTTGATAACCATACAAAAGGAAAGTGAGAAAGAAAAATACAATGTAACATTATAATATTGCTACCAACATTATGAGCTCCCTAATCCCACAATGATGTTGCAGGTTTAACTTAAATTTAAGAGGAAATACAGCATCACATATACTCCGTACAAATGACTCCACATGGCTAACTTACATAACACAAAGTAGGAACATCACATAAGATGGCAGAACTGCATGGCTAATTAGCATACCATACTGAACACAGCAATAAAACACTCTTTTCGTTTTACATAAAATCAGTTTACATACCAGTGACATTACTACGGTTAGCCACACCAATTAAGTATCCCCTCCTTGTCTGGCGTTAGACATTTCCAGTTTCAACTGAACTTCAACACACACCTCTCCTTGGCATCTGCATCTACACTCTGCTACAGTCAGATCATCCATGCTGCACATACGTTTTCTCTCCATCTAACCCGGAAACCATACTCAGGAGTCCTCCTCCAAGACTCTGCGTGCCTCAAGTAGGTCAGAAAACCTTTGCAGCCAAGTGGTTTCCTGCATTGCTAACTATGCTATGCACCCAGCAGGGTGATCACCAATGTTGACTCTGGTAATGGCATACTCTATCTCCCCATCCTTTCTGTCCCTCCAGAGGAACCTATGGAGGTGCACTTCTTGCTCCTCCAACCACACAGACCCTGATGAGCACAGCTCTGATGGGATTAAGTACATCTGGACCCTTTAAGAGCAGATCATTCATGCTTACTCCTTTGAATCTCTGGCTATTGTTCCACACCAGGCAAACTGGAGTTTTTCACCGAGTGGGGGTTGGGTGCTACTAAGTGGCTGATATACCATACTGGCCCTGTCCTGTTCTTAGTCATCTCCGTTGTGAGCTCTTTTGCCACTCCCCGCTTCAACATCTTTTGCACCTGCTGTATAGGCAGCATGCCATTGTGGCTCTCTCTTAAGCTGTCTTTCAATTCTCAGAAAAGTGGCCTCTACTCCACTCTTATTGTTGGGAAGAGAGGTTGGGTCCTCTGTCCAAGGGTATCTTGCATCCCAGTGAGGAGACTTACAGAGAGCATCCTCTGTGAAATAAGTGAGTACATCCTTTATGACTTCAAGCTCCCTCTCCTCTGCTAGAGTCATCTCCTTCCCTCCTGGTTGGCAGTTACCACAGCAGCAGCCACCACATTTTGGTTCACATGCTGCATCAATGCTGTCCCATTTCCACCACTCCAGGAACTCCCGCTTTGCTAGCAGCTGTATGCCTGTTCCCCAGCATGGTGTCTTGGTGCAGCTCTGGTGTTTTTATTTTGATTGGGCTCTCAGGGTTTTTAATAGTTTCTTCATACCTCACTCCAGCTGCTCTCATAGTATGGGCAAAGTGTGTTTCCATCTTGTATGTTTTACCTTTTCAAACAGGTCAGGATGTGCACCACCCACAGTCTTGCCAAGGGGGGTGTGGTCTCCAGCAACTTTCATTCTTTGAGGAGCCAGCCTCTTTTCTCGGTAGCTGATGAGAAGATCAACCTCTTCTTGTCTCCTTAATTCCTCCAGTTCGACTTCTGGGAAGAATCTTTAGCTATCTCTTTTAGACCATAGCAAACACGTTCATGAGCTATGAGTGTACCTATGGGAGTCTTGACTCTGACTGTGAAAAGATATCTTCTTGAGTGAACTCTAGTTGTCATTCCACCAACTCCATGCACAACCAGGGTTATCCTCTTGCTCCTCAGGTTCAATCTGTTGGCGGCTTGTGATGTAGTTGGGGGCTGCTGGCTGGAGAGATATAGTTGGTGTCTGATGTGAGGTCTATCAGGGTTCCAATTTTCTGCCCTGCATTGGCAGTGACCTCCATTAGCATCATAATAACAGGAAGCTCAAAAATTCCATTCTCCTCTAGGAGTGCCAACTGGTTACTAGCACTGCCTTTTACTACTGCGGTGTTATTGGTGAAGGCTTTCTTGCACCTTTCCGCTAGCTCTAGAGACAGCTCACTTAGAAACTTCACCTGCTCAGTTAAGTCGTTTTGCTGTCTACCACCTCTCTGTAGCCTCTCACCATTGTCTTTCTTATATCCTCCTCTTGGACAGAGAAAGAAATGATGGTTAGGGGATCCTGCCTTCTTGTAGTTTTTGTTCTTGCACAGGTAGTTACTGCATCTTTGCGACATCCAAGGCACTCCCTGCATGCACCCAGTCACTTGACAGCAGAGTCCTTCTCAGACAGCTGTAGTTGTCTGAATTTCTTGCAGAGGAAAATCCTGTCTGTTTATCTCCGCATACAATGCACGTGTGTTCATTGTTGTCTTGCCTTGTGGCTCTAGTTGAAGCATTTTCTGCTACATCTCATGTTTCTGTCGCTCTGTCTGTTTTTCTGAGCTTCTCAAGTCTCTCAAATAGGTTCTACTGTTTTTTCAGGAATTTCAGAAGGGCATAAAAATGGTTGTCAGGCGTGACACAATTACTGGGGTTAAGCATGAATACAAGCCAGTCTTTTTTTTGACAGATTGTAGTAGCTTGCATTCTATGGATTTGATCACCAGTGGATTTTTGATGCCACCAATGTTTTCGAGATTTGTGAGATCTGTCAGAGCCTTCTCCATAGTCTGGATTAATTTGATTACCTTTCTAGGTTGATTTCCTTTTACAGGAGGAATCCTTTCCAGTTCTTCTATTATTTCTATAGCAATTGCGGTCTTATTTCCATACCTGTTCTCGAGTAGTCTGAACACATCATCAGCTGTACTATAAGTTGACAGTCTCAGTTCTTTGATGATCTTTTCATCCACACTGTCGCGGAGTTGAATCTTTTTTACCTCTACCGATCCAGTTGGTTCTCCTTGCCACTGTAGACTTCCCCAGTCCTTCCAGCAGTGAAAGTCTTTTTTAATGCCACTCAACATATGTAATTTTGTAGGTTTAATCTTTACAACTGGTGTAATATGCACAGGTGGCTCTACTCTGTTACTTGTGTACTCTGTGGCCTTTGCATCTTCTGCAATTTTCCGTGCTCTTGTGAACTCTTCTTTTCTTGCTTCGAGCTCATTTTTGGCTGCCTTTAACTCCCTAAGGTGTTTCTGAAAGTCAGTTTTCTCTGACTGGGGAATCTATGGTTCCCAGTGCAAAAGGATTTCCACAGATTCCCTAATAAGCTTCTCCAGAAGTGTTAAATATATTTCATATAGGCTTCATAGTTAGTACTGTCTATTAAAATGGAGTATGCATATTCACAGGCCTTTTCAGCTTCCTCAAAAGCAGCTGTCATTTCTGCCAGGCCACAGTTTGCCCAGAGGTGGGCTTGGACAGTCTTCTCCACGTCATCAAGCCTTGCCTCACATTCGGTGGTGACTGTCTCAAACTCAGCTTCAAGTTGATCATCGAGCAGTACCTCAGTAATACCATCAAATTTAGATTCCATGTCCACCAGAAAACCAGTTCTTTATTCATCATTGGCTTCAGTAACCCTCCTTGTGTCAACAGAGAGCTTTGTGAACTCTTCTCTGAGCTCTGACATGATCATGTTTCTTGCCCTCCGAATAAGATAGTTGGCTTGTCTTGTAAAGCAGCTCTTTGCTGTAGTCCGTTCATTTTTTAAGATGGTCCAATGTTCTTCCAGCACTTTCCTCTGCCATGTTGTAAGGACTGGTTTTTTTAACGTTCTTAATTGTCCTTTTATTCTCTCTACTTTGGCAGTATTTCTCTTTTTGGACATCCTGAAGCCTTTAATCTTCACATCCCATTGTCATGCAGTGGTTATCAACCGTCAGGTTTTCCTGGGTTTTTACTTCAAACACTGCCCAAACTTGAAAAAAGCATAAGAAAACCACAGGGGATGCAGGAATAACTCAGTTTCTTCTATTTTTGTCTTTTTTATTTAAGCTTTCTTCAGTAGCACGAAACAGAATCAAAACAGGTCGATAACCTTACAAAAGGAAAGTGAGAAAGAAAAATACAATGTTGCAGGTTTAACTTAAATTTAAAGGAAATACAGTGTCACATACACTCTGTACAAATGACTCCACATGACTAACTTACATAACACAAAGTAGGAACATGGCTACTTCACATAAGACAACAGAACCGCATAGCTAATTAGCATACCATACTGAACACAGCAATAAAACACTTTCTGTTTTACATAAGATCAGTTTACATACCCGTGGCATCCCTATGGTTAGCCACATGGCCAATAAAGTATCCCCTCCTTATTCCAACTGGAGTTAGACATTTCCATGGTTTCAACTGAACTTCAACACACACCTCTCTTTGCGTCTGCATCTACACTCTGCTACAGTCAGATCACCCACGCTGCACATACGTTGTAACCCGGAAACCGTACTTAGGTAGTTGCCCCTTCTTCCTATCAATGTTACTTAGCAACCACTTCTCAATTACTGTTATTAATATAGTTCCCCCTCTTTTCTTGTAATTTTCCATTTTGTTTCTCCCATTTTAGACTAACATTACATTGTTCCAAGTCCAACTTTACAGAGATCTCCACACCATCTTGCATGATTCCAACTATACTTCCTGTCCTTTCCTGCAATAAACAAAAAAACAAAACGGCTGGTAACATTTAATATAGATTAAAGCGTGTTCATTGATAAAAAAAAACTGTGCTGTTTTGGAAAAGGAGTATTGCAGTGACCATAGCATGACAATAAACGCACTGCAGGGAAAATATGATAAGCACAGGAGCAATTACAGCCTGGAGGTATACATGTACTGTGTATGTAGTGATGGTTATTTATTGGCCCCCAATGATCTTTTTAGGAATATGTTTCAGATTTACTATTATAACCATGAAAAGGCAATAACTGGAAATTGTAAATGTATTGAGCTCTTTTTAAAAACAACAAACAAGCAGTACAAAAAACAAAAAGTAAATGTATCCATGCAGCATGCCCTAACAAGATTCAAGAGGGGGGGGGTCTCGGTGTGTGTGTGTGCCTCCTCTTTGTGCTGTGGTTTGAGGTTTCAAAGCGGGTTTAGAAGATGTTGAGGTCATCCGGGAGGCTGTCTGTGGAGCTGATGATGCTGGTGGTGGTCCTGTAGTCTGTGATGTGCTGCCGGAGTCAACAGTAGAATAGAAGCCATTCATCTTCTCTCTGTACTGCCTCTTGGCCGCTGTGATGACTTTCCTCAGTCTGTACTTCGCAGCTTTGTACTCCGTCTCGTTGCCTGATCTGAATGCGTGAAAGCGAGCCTGCAACATGTGTCGTACCTGACTGTTTATCCAGGGCTTCTGGTTGGGGAACCTCCTGACTTGTATGGTGGGCACAATGTTGTCGATACAGGTACTAATGTATCCGGTCCCATACTCAGCATAATCCTGTATGCTGACAGAAAAGTCCTCCAAGGTGGCTGCAGCTTTAAACACATCCCAGTCTGTCTGGGCGAAACAGTCCTGCAGGATGCCTTCAGACTCTGGGGTCCAGAGTTTAATTTGTTTGGTGACAGGGTTTGTTTGTTTCAGTCTTTGTCTGTAAGCTGGATACAGGAACAAAGAAATGTGGTGGCGGGGTATGCACCACGTAAGTTACTGTAAACATGATCCAGATTGTTCTTGCCCCGGGTGGGAATGTTCACATGTTAGGAATATTTTGAGAAGTACAGTCCATAGATTGCACTGGTTAAAGTCACCAAGGACAATAAAAACAGCATCTGGATGAGCCATCTCTAGCGCGCTGATGATGTCGTGGAGTTTGCTGAGAGCCGTCAAGGGATTAGGCTGTCAGCCCTCTCCACCACAGTCCCTTTGCTGGTCAGAGGCAGCAGGGGGAGGGGTTCTTCCTGAAGTGGATATGAGTTCTCATTACTACAAAAGCTTCACTGTAGATCTGTTGGCCTGGTCTCTCTTCAATACACACACCATGGGCCAGGTCATATTTCATAGCTTTAATGAATAGCTGCAGCCACTACTGACAATCCCCCTAGTGTAGAGAGAGAATAATAAGCTCTGCATAATAACTGTCCCTCATCAGCGTTCACTCATCATAGCACTGTATAACACACTCACTTCCTTCTTTCCTCCTCATCTCCCCCTTCACACACTGGAGGAAGTTAGTAAAGCAGAGTGAGGCGAGCAGTGAGGTCCCCGTGGGAGCTGGTTACACGACAGAGCCATTATGGTGAAACAGGCTTACACATTTCAGGGGCCAAAAGGGGGCAGGCTTAAGTAAAGAATCCCCACTATTCACTTTCATAGCAGAGATGCAGCCATGGAGCACTGTAAAGTCTTTAACAATATCTCACATTGACAAATACACACAAATTCATGCCAGCACTCATATGGTTTACGCAAACATACACATTCACATACCAGTCTGAGCAGGACAAAACAGAGCCAAAATACATGTCCAGGTGTTTTACAGCCCATAACTACCTTTATTCAATGGCAAATTCAAATTACCATCAGGTATTCTACTGCCACTGCACATTGACCTGCTATTTAGGAAGTGAATGGATCTGTTGGGTAAAGGCATGTTCATTATTCAGTGTTGTTGCAGATTAAGAACATACTCCCGTGAGAAACTTATAATGGCATTCTTGCTGCATTCTTGCTCCCTAACTGTGTCATTCTCAAGATCATGCTGCATTTCCAGCATGGAAGGCTTGTTGTATTTGAAAAAGAAGATGAATAATTTATAAAAATGTCACCATAGCTCTTTGCCATGGCACAAACTCATATACAGCTTAGTTCAACACAGTCTTCTCTTTATCACTTTACTTTTACTCTCACTGGCTATAATCTCTGATGCAAATTGAGCCAAATCAATGCTACTTTGCAGTTTGCTATATTGAACCACATATATCATGCATTTACTCTGACATGATCTGCAGTAATTGAAGTCAAATCAAATTTTATTTGTATAGTGCCAAATCACAACAAAAGTCATCTCAGGACACTTTACAAAGTAAAGTCTAGACTTTACAGTTGTCATTATTATTACAGAGGGAAAATCCAACAAATCCCCCTTGCGCAAGCACTTGACGACAGTGGGGAGGAAAAACTCCACACTGGAAAACATTATATATTTACTGTAACTCTGTAGACATATATATACTGTACGCTTATCACTATATGAATAATAGTATATGCCCTAGTCCACCTCTGGACCAATCAATAAATTTTAATATCTATAGAGTATTGCAAGCTTATCCATTGTAGATCCTTTGTTAAATTTTAACCCATTGATTTCTGAGTATGCCATGAGTCAAAAATATCCAATTGCAAAAAGTAAAACTGGAACATAATTTTAATACAGTGTTGCAATATCAGCAAGAGCGCAAGCAAGAACAACAACAAAAACCCCTAACATGTCCAACCTTCCTTTAACAGTTCCACATAGAAAATCATCTGCACACAAATATTTTATATACAAAGCTATTATTAAAAGAAAGTCATGCTGTATTCTGGTGCAAACCTACTTCATTATCAAACATATCTAAATTCTAATTCTTACATATCCAATATGTGGCTCTGTACTGCAGCTGAAGCAAAATGTTAATTTCTCCAGTATTTGCAGACTGTTGTTGCTGTTCAGGTCATGTACAGTCACAGTGAATTTGAGGAAAATATGGTCGTCATATTGTATATACAGTACACTGTACATGCTCCCACCAAGGCACCATATGACCCAAAGAGAGCAATCAAGCTAAAGACTTTCAATCTATTTTTTCCAAAAGACTGAGTGGGTAAGAAAGAAGAGATGCAGAGAGTCAAGGACATGACTTGTAGCCTGAAAGCTTTCCCACCACAGCATCAGCAACTGTGCCTGAAGGGAGGACTTTTCATTTGAGGTTCATTTGAAACAGGATATTTTTTTCTTGTCTATTTTTATCTTTCGGTCTTGTTCAAGGAACCCACAGGGAGTTCAGCAGTTCTTCCTTTATTCAGGCGGAATGGTGGGTTTCAAAGAATTCTGGCCCTTTTCTTTAGGAGTCTAATGCCAACTTCAGGGTAAGGTTGCAGCTGTGCTCCATGTCTCTCAGATCTATAGTACATCGCTGTCTCTAGCTCTGTTTCTTTTAGTGAGTTTTTCTATTGCCTTCTCCTTCCCAGCACAAATTTGTTTTGTCACCTTGTCTGACAGGTGAATTGTACATTACTTCCAAAGCCCCATATAGCAGACTATGGTCTTTATTGATAATGATAGATGGTTGAAGAAATAAAGGTACCAATGCAGTTCAGCATTAAAAGACTTGAAAGGCTTTTGTACAGGTATTACAATAGCAGAATACTACCTTCTGGGCCAAAAACCCATCAACTGAACCTTAATATGCCATTTCTCAACACTGTATTCTGTATTCACAAAGGATTTAGTTCAGTTTCTCAACTCCCTTCAGTAGTTCTATTCCAATTTCCCTTGTCCTCATCTCTCTCAGCTCTCCCTAAGCTCCAGGGTGTATTGTTCTTCGAGACTGGAATCATACTGGAGATTTAGAACTTGGTAGAGGAGGCAGTGTTGTCCCTGGTGGCTGTTCCCTTTTGTAGAGCAGGCCCAAAAATAAAGGTCCTAAAGCACTTGAGGATAAGAGAAACAATCCATCATATAGGTTGAAAAACCCCACTTGCAGTCAGTTAGAATGATAGTGTACTATCTGCACATGTACTGTGTGATGGTGCTCGAATGTGTAAGCATGCACCTTCAGTCTTAACCAATAGAAATTACAACTCTTGGGTGTTTCATACAATACTATATACCATATAGGGATCTCAGAAGGTTTACTGTAAAACAGTCCTGAGTCTTCTAACATTCAATGTGAAATTCTGTCTCATAAATCAATAAGAGCCACATTACAGGGATTCCTGTTTCAGCCAAACATGGCATTCTCCCAAATTATATTTTATTTGTAAAACCAAAGCAGGAAGACTCACAAAATGTCCCTGTGAGGGAAACACTTTATTTCAATATATTTCTCAAGGTCACATGCTGTATACATACTTAAAACATGATTCATGTATTCCAACTCTAGATATGAACAATTAAACATCACATACCACAAATCAAGGATTTGTAGACAATGTTTAAGTAAAAAGGACTGTTTTCCCCATTTCAAAAATGTGATATTCAGTAATAGTCATGAAAAGAGGGGTTATAAAATTCCTTAAGACAAATCAGTGCCATACTAATTTTTCAGTCACAAAATGTCAGTCACTGACTGACTCACCTTGCTGGGATCTACGCCTGTATAACACAATACAAAAATGCTATTCTGCTGAGATTTTAAGTCTAATGCAAGGGTGACATTTTTATTTAGGGGTTGCTTTATTCTAACATGTGACACATGGGGTTTGAATACAGAGTAAAATAAGATACTGTCCCAACTGCTTATATCACAACATCAAGGTCAACGTCAAGTGTTTCTTCACTGTGCATATGACAATAAACGCGTTTCTCTGTAAAATGAAATTCTTACTTTGCCATCCACACGAATGCCACACAATACAAGTGAAATATAACACAGAATATAATGTGTATCACACATGGTCTTTTCAGGACATTATAAAAGTATAGTTGCATCCTTATGCAACTATTAGGCAAATTATTTGTTAGCGGATTCTTTATTTTTAACAGGTGTCTTCTTCTTCTTCCTTCAGCTGCTCCCGTTAGGGGTTGCCACAGCAAATCATCTGTTTCCACCTAACGGTATCTCTGGCTTCCTCTACTCTCAAACTAATTAACTTCATGTCCTCTTTTAGCACATCCATACAGTGCCTTGCGAAAGTATTCGGCCCCCTTGAACTTTGCGACCTTTTGCCACATTTCAGGCTTCAAACATAAAGATATAAAACTGTAATTTTTTGTGAAGAATCAACAACAAGTGGGACACAATCATGAAGTGGAACGAAATTTATTGGATATTTCAAACTTTTTTAACAAATAAAAAACTGAAAAATTGGGCGTGCAAAATTATTCAGCCCCCTTAAGTTAATACTTTGTAGCGCCACCTTTTGCTGCGATTACAGCTGTAAGTCACTTGGGGTATGTCTCTATCAGTTTTGCACATCAAGAGACTTAAATTTTGCCCATTCCTCCTTGCAAAACAGCTCGAGCTCAGTGAGGTTGGATAGAGAGCGTTTGTGAACAGCAGTTTTCAGTTCTGTCCACAGATTCTCGATTGGATTCAGGTCTGGACTTTGACTTGGCCATTCTAACACCTGGATATGTGTATTTGTGAACCATTCCATTGTAGATTTTGCTTTATGTTTTGGATCATTGTCTTGTTGGAAGACAAATCTCCGTCCCAGTCTCAGGTCTTTTGCAGACTCCATCAGGTTTCCTTCCAAAATGGTCCTGTATTTGGCTCCATCCATCTTCCCATCAATTTTAACCATCTTCCCGGTCCCTGCTGAAGAAAAGCAGGCCCAAACCATGATGCTGCCACCACCATGTTTGACAGTGGGGATGGTGTGTTCAGGGTGATGAGCTGTGTTGCTTTTACGCCAAACATAACGTTTTGCATTGTTGCCAAAAAGTTCGATTTTGGTTTCATCTGACCAGAGCACCTTCTTCCACATGTTTGGTGTGTCTCCCAGGTGGCTTGTGGCAAACTTTAAACGACACTTTTTATGGATATCTTTAAGAAATGGCTTTCTTCTTGCCACTCTTCCATAAAGGCCAGATTTGTGCAGTATACGACTGATTGTTGTCCTATGGACAGAGTCTCCCACCTCAGCTGTAGATCTCTGCAGTTCATCCAGAGTGATCATGGGCCTCTTGGCTGCATCTCTGATCAGTCTTCTCCTTGTATGAGCTGAAAGTTTAGAGGGACGGCCAGGTCTTGGTAGATTTGCAGTGGTCTGATACTCCTTCCATTTCAATATTATCGCTTGCACAGTGCTCCTTGGGATGTTTAAAGCTTGGGAAATCTTTTTGTATCCAAATCCGGCTTTAAACTTCTCCACAACAGTATCTCGGACCTGCCTGGTGTGTTCCTTGTTCTTCATGATGCTCTCTGCGCTTTAAACGGACCTCTGAGACTATCACAGTGCAGGTGCATTTATACGGAGACTTGATTACACACAGGTGGATTCTATTTATCATCATTAGTCATTTAGGTCAACATTGGATCATTCAGAGATCCTCACTGAACTTCTGGAGAGAGTTTGCTGCACTGAAAGTAAAGGGGCTGAATAATTTTGCACGCCCAATTATTCAGTTTTTTATTTGTTAAAAAAGTTTGAAATATCCAATAAATTTCATTCCACTTCATGATTGTGTCCCACTTGTTGTTGATTCTTCACAAAAAATTACAGTTTTATATCTTTATGTTTGAAGCCTGAAATGTGGCAAAAGGTCGCAAAGTTCAAGGGGGCCGAATACTTTCGCAAGGCACTGTATAAAGCACTTGAACACAGCCGAGGCCAACAAAGTGCTTAACATAAGATACCTGACCCCTTTCTCCACCCACTCCACCCCGCCTGCACTCGCCTCTTCACCTCTTTTCCACACTCCCCGCCGCACTGGACTGTTGACCCCTAATACTTAAACTCCTGCACCTTCTTGACCTCAGCCCCTTGTAACCTCACTGTTCCACTTCCCTCCCTCTTGTTCATACACATGTATTCTGTCTTACCATGACTGACTTTCATTCCTCTTCTTTCCAGAGCAGACCTCCACCTTTCCAGGTGTTCCTCCACCTGCTCTCTGCTCTCACTACAGATCACAATGTCATCCGCAAACATAATTGTCCACGGAGATTCCTGTCTGACCTCATCTATCAACCTGTCCATCACCATAGCAAACAAGAAGGGACTCAAAGCCGATCATTGATGTAGCCCCACCTCCACCTTGAACTCCTCTGTCTGACCTACAGCACATCTCACTACTGTCGTACTCCTCTCATACATATCCTGAACTA
>NW_018128096.1:1436589-1439963 GCF_001952655.1 Monopterus albus
CGTTGAGTCCCTATTCTCAGACCTATACTCCTGCCTTTCCTCTTCTCTCTCTGTCTACAAATCTCTCTACCTTCTCTCCTTTTTTGACCAACAGTAGTCCAATTTCCGCCAGCACCCTGTAGGTCAACAGCACTGGTGGCGATCGTTGTTAACCTGGGCCTCAGCCGATCTGGTGTGGAATTCACACTGATGATTCGCATGTTTAAATTTGACAGGTTTTTACGCCGGATGCCCTTCCTGATGCAACCCTCTCTATTTATCTAGGCTTGGGACCGGCACCCTGGCTTAAAACCCCTGTGGCTAGATTGTATTTTTTAACAGGTGAATTTTATTTAAAAAAAAAAATAAAAAAAAACACCAGTCGTCTTCAGCATTTCTTTTGTTTGTATACTGATTACAAGTCTCTTCTGAACAACAAAGCTGCTATTTTCAATGCCACCCTGCTGCAAACAGTTACACACCCAAAAGCTGCTTAGCCTGGAGTCATCTCCTCTCTCCTCCAACCAGAGGTAGTGAACTCGAGTCAGACTTAAGTCACAAATTTGAGGACTTGAGACTTACTTGATTAATGCTGGTAAAAGATTCGACTTGACTTGGTATTCATTCATTCATTCAGACTTGACTTAGGTGACTCAAAATTACTTCAATTTATAAAAAATTTAATATTGGCATTTTTTAGATACTAAGTTAGGCTATGTTTTTTCTTTGTTTTTTTTTTTTAAGTACAAATGGGTGATTTCTAGTGCAATATGGACAAACCAGGCAACCCACCAGAATGCAGCAGACCAGCACAAGGCAATGCAAATCACAGAATTCTGTGATCATGAAGAGACATAGTCCAAAAATAATACAATTTGGATTCAAAGATTATGGTGTTGATGACCATAGTAAGAAGAGAACTGCAAAATTTGCAGTGCAAAAATCAGTGAACACCACAACATCCAACTTCATCTGTCACTACAAAACTTACATAGAAAGGTAAGGAATGCTACATGAATGTGTTTTTGCAGAAAACAATAGCCAACTTATTGGCTAGTCAAACATTTGCTAGAAAGCTAACATTAAGTGGAAGCTGTTAGACTTGGCTTCAAATCTATTATACATTTTATTGAGAAGAGTTTCTGATAGCTAAGAAAGGCATGCCTTCTTTGTTTAATAGCTAAGGGTTTGTTTATAACCTACAAAGGCACAATCAGTAATCAGGAGGTTTGAGAAAATTTCACTTATGTGATATTCACATAACAATAGCTGTTATTGGCCCTGACAATCATCATAAAGTATCCTCCAGATCGAAATATAGAGAAATGAAGAATACAGATCTTGTTGACAAAATCTATTTCCTTTACAGCAATATTTATTTCCTGCAAGGCAGGAGTCCTAAAATTGTGTTGTAATGTTTTTGTATTTATGTTTAATCTATAGAGCTATATTATAATTTCAGAGCCCCACTCCCCATTGTTGTTCATTTAGAAGGCTTGTTATTCATTGCCACAAAATGTCAAATAGAAGCAATATTTATAAGGTGTAAACAAACTAACAGTTTTTGTTAATGATTAAATTTTAAAAAAATGCGATCACCATCTTTTAACCAATTTAAATGTGGAAACTAGGCTAGATCGTTAGAATTTTGTAGGACCTGACTTGTGACTTGCTTGACTTATAGTGGGGACTTGACTTGCTTGATTCTCACTACAGTAACCTGGAATGTCCTTGAGACTTGAAGGTTATGACTTGAGACTTGCACATGTGTGACTTACTCCCACCTCTGCCTACAACTAAACTGCCTTTCTATAGTAGTCAGGGATTAAGAACCTTGCCTAAGCCCATGTCAACATATTTCTGTTCTTACTCATAAGGCTGAGAGAATTACACATTTACTTTCCTGACTAATCTGAAAAGTCAAACTGGCCACCAGCCTTTATCCTGCCAACTTCACTAAGCTGTTAACATTTACACACTGGACAGGAAGATTGAAACGGTTGGTGTGAAAACAACATTTTTAGCCACATTAGCAGTACATGGCTCAGGGCTGAACTAACTATTGGAAGGATTAATGTGACATTACTGTATTGGTACAGATATTCATGGTGTCAAGAAAAACTCTGACTATAGAAATCCCCTGATTTTCTTCTGTTGCCACCATGAAGTTGAAATTTTTTGTTTGAATAAAATTTCTCAACAGGTGGATGGACCGATTACCATCTTACTGGGTGCAGACATTCATGGTTCTTTCATCTAGTGGCATCATCAGGTCAAAAACAGTATTTTGGTTTAGGCTTAGTGACACTTTTGATACTCCATTTTATAATTTAAATATCAGATTTGTCAACAGACAAACACATTTTACAGATCGATTTTTTTTTTATATATTGAGTTTATACTGTAGGCCCCTGTGCCCAAATCTCTTAAAATCTATTTTTCTGCATACATGGATGGATGTGTGGCATCTTTAGGCTTGGTGATCTGTCTTCCACTGTCGAGATTTATAAATACCTGTGATCTGAAAGGCAGGACAGCTCTTGGATACAGACAACGAGCATGTATGACAAAACACTGAAGGAACACACCTGTGCACAGAATAAGTGTAAATACATATAAGAAACACCTGTGCACAAGGCCACAGAGACACTGCTCAGAGGTAATTTTTATTTTAAAACCACATGCTTTGAGGCTAATTTTAAGAAGAGATGGGGTTCAATCATTGCAAACTGACTGATCAATCTTTATAAGTGCCCTTCATACAAAATCAACAGCCCCCCCCACTCCACAGGGCACTTATTAAAATAAGTTTGCCCTTATTCTCCACCAGCTGCACTCAAACATATATCCAGTCTCATCTGCTCTCTTATTCTTTAAATACAAGTTTGGAACAATCAGAGTCTGTCTTTTCTGATGGCGCTAATGTGAAATCATCAGTTGGCCTATGATGCGCCACAAACCAACAGTTGCTCTCAATATGTCAAAGCAGTGGCCTAGTTGTTTTATCAGAGTCACTGCCGGTGTTAATGTGATTGTTATGGTGCGCCCGAACACAGAGTGAGCGAGCAGATAAAAAGCGGACCCAGGTGGCTGGCTTCGGTGCAAGCAGTGAGGTTTATTTACAGTGAAGGTAGTGACATATATACAGGAGGAGTAATGAGGTAGATGACCGGGTGTCGATCAGCAGCAGCAGAAAAACAGTCAGTGGTATGGTGGATGATGATGTACCGGGCTGCGGATGCAGAGGTCACTCCTGGGCTGGTCAAGGTGGAGGTGAGGATGGCTGTAGACAGAAGAGCAGGGATAAACTGGGTAAGGGAGACTGTGCATCGACCTGGGAGGTGGTGGCTGGTGGTGTAGATTAAATCCAGGGGGGTCCAGAGGAGAGGTCCGAA
>NW_018128096.1:1440111-1443076 GCF_001952655.1 Monopterus albus
GTGTATAAGTATGGAGGAGACTAATGAGGTGCAGCTGGTGAGTAATCAGGGAAGCGGGGCAGGTGTGTTGAATAGTGTAATCAGTGCAAGGGCTAGGCTAGTGTGAGGAAAAAGAAGAGAGGAAGGTGTAGCTGGGCAAACCTGACAGTGATGGAGGTTGTGCTTAAATGTTGTCTAATTACTTCAAGATAGGTATTTCTAATAGTTTTGTTTGTTCCCCAGCCTGTTTAAAAGTGCTAACTGCTTTATGAATTTAAATGTTAACTGTGGCCATCCTAAGGACAATGTCCCTGAGTCATAGATGGAAGGCAATGATTCACTTAAGACTCTGGTGGTAGTTTTTTTTTGTTTGTGCCTGTATATTTTATACATGAGTCTTTCTGTATTGTCTAGCAAAAAAGGGATTTCAATCTTGGTCAGAGAATGGCTTTGGTGACAGAAAGACAAAGCTCAGACTTCTGAGCCATTTTGTCTCCAAGGACCTGCTATGTTTTGGACTCTTAATAGCAAGAGATGGAGAAGAATGGTGGAGTAACTGAAGTAATTTTTGTTAATTATTGAGCTTCTGATTGTAGTAATTAAATTGCCCAGTAGAGGAGTGAGAGCTTGGCTTTCACTTCCAGCTCTGTAAGGTCTGCCCCCTCTAACACCATAAGCGTTATGAGTCATAGGGCTTCATTACAAACAAGGCTGAGTTCTAATGTGTAAAAAAAGTGTTCTCACTTGAAGCTTGCATTGACCTTTAAACCTCTATTATTGTAGCAATATGATAAGCAGGATTCTGATCTGTTCTGTTCCTCTGTCTAGTGTCCCTTTTTTTTCTATTTCTCAACCCCTGTCCTTCCCTTTTATCTTCCTTTCTTTTTCTCAGTCGCCCTTCCTCTGACTCGGCTTCACATCAATCACACCAATGTTTGTCTGAAATATTTAGTATGATGGGGCCTGTGTGCGCAGATTACCGATTTCATCTCACCCTAAAACAACAGATGATAGGTGATATGCACCTGTGAGTGCGTGTTTACTTTGACTGACTTGTTGCTAAGAATCTTGATCTGCTTGTGTGCTATTTATGTGATTGGGTTAGGATATTACTGGTTTACATTTTCAGGTTCATGTGAGATTTGACAATGCTGTCAATACAAATATAGCACACCTGGAGGAGTTAGTGGGTGGGATTATGGATATTTAAGAAGTAGACCTGTGCACCGTGCAAATACAGAAATAAGGTGGTGAACAAAATTTAAGGCCCATTTTGCAACTGACACTACAAACACAAAGAAATACTACAGTGCAAGTTTCCTCATTCAGTCTTTTCCAATTTACAGTATTTTAACCTCATTTAACATAAATTTTATATAAACAATAACTGGGCACTCATTTAAGAGTCAGCATTTGAAAGTATTCAAGTGGTAAAGTGAATACACAGCTAGGGAGACAGTAAGCAATTTAGTAGCCTAGTTTAATTAAAGTGCTACTGAAGATGTGTGGCTCTGCAGTCAGAGTAGTTACAAAATGGTGAGTTATAAAGTAAAAAAAAGCCTCACCCCAGTAAAACTGTTGCAGGCAGAGAATCTGCAGAAAAATACATAAATAATGGGTATAAACAGTATGTATTTGTGTTTGCATGTGTGCCATAAGCAAAGACAGCAACGTGCTCTTCTAGAACAGGTATGCTGAGAAAATGAAAAATAGAAATCCAGCAAAATAATAGCCATTAATGTGTTATGACATGGTCTGGTCTTGACTTAGTGACACCTTCAAAATTTCAATATTGTATTTTAGAGTACTGATATGTCCTAACTCAACTACAGTTACTGTGGATAAAGGTGTTCAGGGAGAAACCAAAAACTTCTTGCCATTCTTAACACTTTTGGTAGTCTTGATATTAGACTGAAAATATGGACTGGAACCAGTCCTGGTAAAGAGACTTTTTTCTGTTTGTGTTTGGACACTGCAGTTCTGTTTTCCTGTCAAAAAGCTTTGTATAACAGTATATTTAATGCTTTGTCAACAAAAAAAGACAGTTTAGAAAGGAGTGGGAGTAAATGATAATGGGTGGAATAATGACATTTTGGGCTGGAGTTGAAAATAAATTGCAGGGGACAGCATGACATAGAGAGATGTGAAGTGGTTGAGAAAGATCACTTGGTTCTAAGCAGCTGGGCCAAGTGGTGGAGGGGACAGGGTGAATAAGCAAAACTGTTTTTAAAAGGGTTTGGCACAAGGGCCCCAGGCCATCTACTCACTGCACAGCTCAGTAGGTTGCCCTAATGGCACCCCACCGACACACCCTCTAATGACACTGAAACTGGCCACATGCCACCCTCCCTCAAGGCTACTCCATGGCTGCCAAAAAATGTAGACCTACAGTTCAGGGAAAAAATTATTTGAACCCCAGCTGATTTTGTAAGTTTGCCCACTAACAAAGAAATGATCAGTCTCCAATTTCAATGGTAGGTTTATTTGAACAGCGAGAGACACAACAATAACAAAAAAATCCAGAAAAATGCATTACAAAAAAAAGTTATAAAGTAATTTGCATTTTCATGAATGAAATAAGTATTTGATCCCCTATCAGTCAGCAAGATCTCTGGCTCCCAGGTGTATTTTATACAAGTAACAAGCTGACATTGGGAGCCCTCTCAGCTCATTACCTTTATAAAAGAGACCTGTCCACAGAAGCAATCAATCAATCCAGATTCCAAACTCTTCACCGTGGCCAAGACCAAAGAGCTTTCCAAGGATGTCAGGGACAAGATTGTGGACCTACACAAGGCTGGAATGGGCTACAAGACCATCGCCAAGCAGCTGGGTGAGAAGGTGACAACAGTTGGTGCGATTATTCACAAATGGAAGAAACATAAATTAACTGCCAGTCGCCCTCAGTCTGGAGCTCCATGCAAAATCTCACCTCGTGGAGTTTCAATGATAATAAGAACGGTGAGGAATCAGCCCAGAACTACTC
>NW_018128096.1:1443675-1454658 GCF_001952655.1 Monopterus albus
TGCCAACAAAGGTTTTGCCACCAAGTACTAAAGCACATTTTGCAAAGGGATCAAATACATATTTCATTCATGAAAATGCAAATTAATGTATAACTTTTTTTGTAATGCATTTTTCTGTATTTTTTTGTTATTGTTGTGTCTCTCACTGTTCACGTAAACCTACCATTGAAATTGTAGACTGATCATTTCTTTGTTAGTGGGCAAACTTACAAAATCAGCTGGGGTTCAAATAATTTTTTCCCTGACAGTATATTTATAGGTAGTGCACTGAGGGTTATTATCCAGTCAGACTGTCGTGGGTCAAGTGTTCATCAGAGTGACAGCCTAGGGGAAGGTGGGGAGGGTGAAGGGGGAAGTGTTGTTTGTCAAACCTGCAGCAGAACACATTCAGGTCGTGTGCTAGTTGATGGTCCTCCACAGCAGGGGGAGATGGTTTGCTATAGCCAGTGATGCTTTTCAGGGTTCTCCACACAGATGAGGAGTCATTGGCTGAAACCTGAGCTTTCAGCTTTTCAGAGTAGCTCCTCTTTGCTGCTCTGATCTCCCTTGTCAGTGTGTTCCTGGCCTGGCTGGACAGAGTCCTGTCCCCACTTCTATAAGCCTCTTTGGCACGATGAAGCTGCTTGAGTCTTGCTGTGAACCAGGGCTTGTTGTTGTTGTTGTTGTTGTTGTTGTTGTTGTTGTTGTTGCATGTGCAGAATGACTTTTTGGGCACACACACATCCTCACAAAAGCTGATATAAGATGTGACAGTGTCAGTGTCTCAAATACACTCCAGTCTGTGCAGTCAAAGCAGGCCTGTAGCTCTGACTTAGCCTCCTTAGTCCAGCTCTTCACTGTTTTGACTACAGGCTTCGCAGCCTCAAGTTTCTGCCTGTAGGTTGGAATAAGATGGACCGTACAGTGATCTGAGAGTCTGAGGGCTGCACAGAGGACAGAATGATAGGCGTCTTTTATTGTTGTGTAGCAGTGGTCCAGTGTGACTTTGTCCCTGGTGGGACATGTGACATGCTGTCTGCATTTTGGTAGTTCGTGGGTGAGATTAGCTCTGTTAAAGTCCCCTAGAACAATGAGTGGAGAGTTAGGATGTTTTAGCTCCAGGCTAGTTATCAGTTCTGCCAGGAGCTGTAGTGTGCGAGCATGGGTCTGTGGTTTTATATACACTCCCATTAGAATGAAAGAGTTAAATTCACAAGATGAATAAAAAGGTTTGCAGTTGATAACAAGTGGTTTTATATACACTCCCATTAGAATGAAAGAGTTAAATTCACAAGATGAATAAAAAGGTTTGCAGTTGATAACAAGAGTCTAAGTCTGTGTCACATGTCCTCGGTAGCACTGTGACATTTCTGCACCACCCATCATTTATGTAGAAGCAGATTCCACCTCCATCGTTTTCCTGGACAGCTCTGTTCCACGATCTGCTCTGTACACCTGGAAGCCCGGTACTTGTATCACACTGTCTGCGATGGAGTCACTGAGCCAAGTCTCCGTGAAGCACAAAGCAGCAGAGCGTGCAAAGTCAGAGTTGGTCCTGTTGACAAGAAGGAGTTCATCCATTTTGTTGACCAGGAAGCTGACATTTGCTAGGTGGATAGATGGGAGTGGAGTTCATGTCCCTCTCTGGCGTAGCCTCACCATGGTGCCTGCTCATTTGCCACACTGGCGTTTTTTTTCCAGGTCCCCTGCGCTGCGATCAGAATGTCCATACAGCATTTTTTGTTCACAAAAATCGGAAAAAGGTAGTTCGGTGTGAGTTGTCCAATATTTAACAGTTCTACTCTGGTAAAAGTAATCCAGGATGAGTTGCAAATTTCACCTTGATTTTCAGTGTAATTTTGAGTACAGCCCTCCACGGGTTGATGATTTTGTTCTGATCAAATTATACCATACACATTAAGGTCAAAGGTCAAAGTGTTTATTTGTCATATGCACAGTTAGGAAACGTGTTTCCCTGTACAGTGAAATTCTTACTTTGCCGTCCACATGAATGCCACAGAATACAGGTGAAATATAGTAAATAAGTAGATAAATAACACAAAATCTAAGACACTCTAAGCAGCAATATAATAAAAATATATGAGAATATAATAAGAGAATGTACGCTGCATGGGAACAGCATGTGCAGCAGTCAACAGTCAATGTGCAATTATGCATGTGCAAACAGAATGTAAACAGTACAGGTCGTCAGTACATGACTTATTTCCTGGTAACAAACTCCTCAGCTGTTTAGGAGTCTGATGGCAGAGGGAAAGAAAGAGTTTTTCAGTCTAGTGGTCCTACACTTCACACTTCTGAACCTCCGGCCAGAGGGTAGGGAGGTGAACAGTCCGTGCTGGGGGTGGGTGGGAACTTTGAGGATGGAGGCAGCTTTGGTACACATCCTGCAGTGGTAAATGCTCTGCAGAGAGGGCAGTGAAGTCCTGGTGATCTTCTCTGCAGTCTTTACCACTCTCTGCAGGCACTTGCAGTCCCTAGCAGTAGTGCTGCCATACCAGACAGTGATGCAGCTGGTCAAGATGCTCTCGACGATGCAGCTGTAGAAGTTGCAAAGGATGCTAGGTGACATGCCCCCCCCCCAACAGCAGCTGTACCTCTGGAGGTACAGCTGCTGTTGGGCCTTCTTGACCAGCTGTGTGGTGTTAAGTGTCCAAGGGAGGTCCTCACTGATGTGGACGCCCAGGTATTTGAAGCTGCTTACCATTAGCAAAGGATTTCAATTTGAATAATTCATTCATTAAGATATGATGTATGATTTAGTGTTCCCTTTATTTATTTATTTAGAGCAGTGTATATACACACACACACCTATATACATATTTGAGCAGCCACATCATTAATATTTTATTTTTGGCTCCAGCACAAATAAGCAGACAAAATCAAAGTGGTTTAAACACAGTTAGTTATTCATAGTCATTTTATCCATTGAAACCACAATGTTCTTTAAAATAAGAACATATACCTGGTTTTTATGAAGGCTGGTGTGCAGATTTTTCTAAGATTTCTCTATTCTTATTATTATTCATGTATGATCATTAAGCTATTTCAGACTCAGCAAGTGTCTGAGTCTGAAACACTGATACAGGAGAGGCATATCATGGAAGGTTAGGTTTGAATGTGAGCCTTAATAGCTGATCTTGTGTACCACTATCTGTATCCATCTGCTGTAACAACAAAAGCCATGTAAGGGCTTTCAAAGTGAAGAGGAAGATGCAATGGACATCAAACTATACACAGATACAATAGATGGAAGACGCTCACCTCCGGTGAAAAGAGTCTGTTGTAGTATACAGCTTCTTTACTGCATACATGTTTATGGCAGCATGGGCAAGCAATATCCATGCATACTGTATATGTCCACATGTACTGTATGTGTGTGTTTCCATGCATGGCAAACACACCTGACAGATGAGAAAGAAGGCTCAGGGCCCACTGGGGAGCAATTTCTCCAGTCTGCTCTGAAGGCCTGCTCATTACTGTGAGCAGGAGGGAACTATACTCCACAGCTCGCCAGCTTCATTTGCTGCCATTTTCCCTCATTTTCTCTCTCTCTCCCCTACTGAAACACAACAGTGTGCCACCCCGACTTCCCACAGTGCATCACTGCATGCCTGTGAAGCCAAGAGTGGTTGCAGTGGGCTCTTCAAAATTTCAAAGCTATCGCTGCTGCCTAGAACGTTTTCTCACTCCCTCTATTTTTCATCTGTCATGTTTCTGAGTGGAAATAAACCAAACGTCTTATTTTTTTTGTTTTTCTTGGTGTTGTAAATGGGCTCTAAGACTTTCAAGTTGGCGAAGAGAGGAGAGAGGGAGTGAGACAAAAGTAGAGATACAATATGGCCTTATAATAGCAAATGAAACTCAAAGTTTGCCCGTTTTTCCATTGCTCATGCATAAATTTCTGCATTTACAACAAAATAAATACTTAATTTATAAAGATAACACTAAACAAATACATACTGAAAATATGTTTGTGGCTGTGAGCAGGACACCACACAGTGAAGCAAAAGATTTGTATTTTGGTGGAGTGACATAGCTAAAAATAGATGTCTGATGTACAATAATGATACTATATCATGCCAATGCATGCAGCATATGATGGATCCATGCGGAAAATGAGATCTCATTCCACATTTCGTGCAACACTTATTCTTAGCATGCAGGAATACAGACAAATAGAACCATCAGATGAAAATTGATCCTTTGCATGAATCAGTTTTACAGGCAGCTCACAGATGGGTGTGCTCACAGCAGCATGCCGAATAAATCAGGTTTGTAATGGCCCCTACCGCAAGCGTGACAACAAAGTCTAAGAGGCACACTGTTCCCCATATGGGCTCATGGAGCGACTGTTGACAGGATGGTTTTTTTTTTTTTTGAGTCAAATTCTGCCTCTCGAAAATGAAGGGTGTTCAATAAGTAAGACATTTCTCTGTGGACCCAAATGCTTCCTTGAATTATTTGCTTTCCAGAGTGAATATCAATGAAGTGTGGGAATTAGAATCTGTACAAGAAACAAACATGTTTGAAATTGAAATGCTGAATAAGACACCTCTGACTCAGAAACTGTAAAAAAAAAAAATGTTTCTTGTCTCAAAAACTGTCTGCTTTTGTGACATAGATCTACTGCCACTCACAGCAAATTATGTTGTGTATCATTTTTGCATTAGACTGCAAAGAGTCAAAATATCTAACAACTTAAAACAGAACTCACATGAGTTTGCATATGTCGAATATGCAAAAGGAACTAATTATTAATGTGGAAAATGCTTTTTTTTATATTTCTGTGTTACAGTCTTTCAGCCTCTGTAGTAAATACTGTATGTTAACTGTATGTTCTTTGTTTCACTTGAGCTAAAATCATCTTATGTGCTCAATGTATGTCTTGTGTCAGGGACTAGACTCATTTTCACCTTTCTGCCATATCACTGTCATTGTTTTGAATGGCAGACATAGAGAGCTAATACACAGCAGGTGAATTAGTATGCCCCTGAAGCATTCAGTGCACTTTGTCAGGCAGAGTGGTGATGTAAGAGGGGATAAATGTTGCAGTTTCCCCCTGACCTGGGGCTCAACATCCCCACACAGTGACACACTGCCCCCTCTGGGCTGGTAATAGAGAGATTATATACTTGCAACAACTTTTTTTTGTCTAGAGCTGCAGTGACCTGGAAGCATCAAAGCTTACTTGTTCTGTTGTGAACAGAACAATAATAGTGTTTTATCATGAAGGGTACTGACATTAAAGGAACATTAGGACACCAACCATAACTTAACACATTATAGCCTGCATATATGATGTTTAAACTGGATTTGAGTACTCAAATTTGCAGATTCACGTAAGATTAAAAAGGTGATAGTTCCAAAGCTGGAAACACAAACAAAGAGAACTTGGTCCTTTTAACCCATCTACTATGTTGAGCAGTTTAACTGAACTATGTTCAAATACAGTATTTTTAGTGTTATCACAAGTTGAATCAGCTGCTAAACTACAGAATTTTGACAAACACTTGCTAGGTTTAGCATCTAAAGTGAGGATTTACCACTGTGCTACTGCTTGCGCTCAATGCAAAACATTTTAATATTTTCCCCCTCAAGCCAAACAAAGCAAAGGTTAGCTCACTTTATAGAGCAACAAAGGGAATACCCTAGTTTGCATTACTAGTCAAGCATCTGAACAACAAAATGTCTGCCCTCTCTACCCTTTCAGATTCCCACATTCCTCATCCAAATTGGCAAATTTCACAAGGCGACAAATTTGAAAAATAAATGATTATCTGTGGAGAAAGCCCTAAACCAGCTGCGAATTTCATGGCAAAATCTCCTGAGCACCCAGGCCTTTCATGAGTTCATCCATCATGTTGATTTATTGCTTTTAAATAATGTTTGACTCTGTAACTGATTTATTAACCACCAAACAAATATGCCTGATTTGACTTTATTCCCGAGCCCATGATTTCCATATCATTATTTAGTTTTGAAAATGACAATGGATTCATTTCCTTAATGTTACATAGATTCTTACCATTTGACCCATGCCATTCAACAGCAGTATTTCAGGTGTTTGGCAGTTTTATTATACCACCTGCCTGTGACTGAGTGTTATATCCTGCAACTCACAAAACCTAATTCTCTGTGGCATGCATTCTGACTACCAAATTTCAAATGTCATCCAAGCTGACAGCAACTCTCACAAGGTTATGGATTCATTTCTTGAAAGAATGAAAAATGGGATTGCTGCAGAAAGGAGCATCAGTGATGAGGGGTAACTGGAGCAATGTCTTCCTTGTGTTACGTCTGGACTTTTGCCTCAGCCTTTCTAACAAGGTATCTACTAAGCGCAGGAGAGAAAGCTCAAAGGTTAGTGCAGCTACAAAAAATTGATGTGTTTGTTAAATACAGCAAAATGTATTCATGAAAGGCTCTTAAAACTGTCTTTTTTTCTCTAAGTGCAGGGGTCATGAGTAAAGATGAATATAGTACAAGAACAAGAATGAACAAGCATTTCAAATAGTGTTGTGATATGGGCCAAAGCTCCAGGGGTATGTGTGTTGCTCCATTTCCCTAGCATAACCTAATGTTAATGTTTCTTAACTTGGCAGCTTATTACAGAGATGGAACAACGATGCCCTGGAAACTTATACTGTAAATGTGATTTTTATAAAAGAGAACTCAGGGTCAAACTCATGCCAGGAATGTTAAGTGCCTGAACAAAATTGAGCATGCTCTACCTTTTGGTAGGGTTTTTCTGATATCTATTACTTTACAATGTGTACAGAAGCACATACACATTAACAAAAAGTTACACATAGATGATTATATACAAGTTAGCAAAAGCAGCTGAGGCTGATCAGTTGAATGAAGGATTCATAGTTTGAATGGACAAATTATGTTCCATCAGAGATATCGTCAGTCATTGTTGGCAGAGGTTTTATAGTTGTGAGTACTACAACTCAGCAAAAAGAGTGTAAATCCTTGTTTTACATTACCAAGACCAGTCTTATGAACCAGTCAACCTGTGACTCATGCTTCAGAACACAACCTTAACAGCCGTTTCTAAAATACAGCAAACAAGCAAACGTGTGGGCAGGTGACCTAAAAAAGACAGTGTTTCTTGCCTGAACCACTGTACAAAACATTGGTGATAAACCCAAACAAGCTTCCAGGGCAAGGACACCTTCATGGGTAAATTTAACTCATGAGGCCTCAAATTTGTTGGACTGAACCTGCACATTTTCACACAGAACAAGGATTTTATCCCCATCTTTGGGCATACAGCAAAATGTATTCCTTCATGCTATGAAGGAATCTCTTTACAGCCAATATGGACAGGATTGATTACGATGACCAATAATTCTTTCAGTGTGCATACTGGATGTGAGTATTATAAATATTATACTGACTTGGAAAAAAAAATATTTCTAGCCTAAGGTCTACCAGTTCATAAGCCAGAATCTTAGATTGACAACAGGCTACCGAATTTGGAAAGTTTGTGTCAAATCGAGTTTGTGAAATGCTGCAAAAACTGAGTGAAAGTCCGAATAAGCAATGCCTTACTTTCTCCATCACTGGCCAAAACAGTCTGAGTGCACTGAAGGTAATTCAGTATCTGCGTTTTTTGCTGTCATCATGGTATGTTAGGGAATAGGTACTGAGTGTTAAGATACATGTCCTACTTGAGCATGTCCTTAGTTTACCTCATCTTTAAATATTGGCATTCTGAGAGCAGAGGACTGTGTGGATATTTTTTGTTTGGAGCAAGAAGAAAAGGGTCCATTGGATGAATGCTCCAGGGAACTGATCATGCTTACTGAATATCATTCATTTGAACTGGGAAGAAAGAAAAACTGCTGGCAGTATCTTGTTTGGATAATGATGACAGGGGTCCACTGAAGACCTAGGTATAGACCAAATATCAACAGCTATGATCCAATATTTACATCTATTTAGAATTTTGATCTTATACTCATTGTAATGTGAAAAACATGCATGTTTTGGAGTGTAATTGTAATTTTAGCTGTCATGCAAATCTAAATCACGATATAATTGAGCAAATTGATAGATAAAGCTACCACATCATGACTCATTAGCATAGCTAATAATGTTTCCTTTACAAAGCTGTTTTCCAACAACCTATTGATTAGTTTGACTGCCGGCCCTTGTATTTCCTGGCTCAGCTCACTCTGCACAGTACCCCCATCTAAACTAGCCCTGGCTTAATGTACGTCAGCCTAAGAGACATATTGCTGGTTAACAGCATGTGTGTTTGTGCATGCATGAATCATGTCCTACCTGGCAGAGTACATACAATCTCCTAAGGACTTGTGTGTGTAAATATGTACTTGAGTGTGCTTGTATCACTCCAGCCATCTTCTCACATCCATCCCTTCTCTGAACTTCTCTGTGACTGAACTTCACAGTGCATCTCTCTGAGCTGCTACCTTTAGGGCTCCATCTAAACAGAGGCACATTTCAAACAGTGCTTCTTAAGACTGCAGCCAAAACACACAGTGGAAAGTGGAACTTTCAGTGTGTGAGGAGCAACAAGGCGAGGAAGGTTCATTATTTGAAAGACTATTGCTTGATGGACAGCCAGTTTCTCTGAGATCAAGCAAATGGTCCTCCCCTGATGTAGATAGGAGACAGCCTGCAATTGATGCTAACAGACGATCTCAGATTTTTCCACCATTGTTCTACTCTTACAGTAAAGACAAGGCAAACTACAGGAATGCATTTTCTGAAGAAAATGTGTGTGGATGCTGAGTGCTGTAGGATTGCCCTGAAAATGCTGAACATTTTGACACATGAATGGCTCTTCTATTTGAAAGTATGCTGAAGTAGAATTTTCCCATTCATTTGAATTGGGCAAAATTTTCATGAGCTGAACATTTTGATAATAGAAACAGCTGAAAGTATGCTGAAGTAGAATATTCCCATTCATTTGAATGGGGCAGAATTTTCAGAATAAAGCTACATTTTTTGATTCTTGAATTTTTTTTTTTAATATTTTAAAAATCAGGCACATTTTGGGGTGCTTATGTGAGCTTAATTTACAATTGTGCTTTTATTTTGAAATTCTGGTGTATTGTTAGGATTTAATGTAATCTTATTGTGCAAGCTGGGCTTTTATTTTTAAAATCCATCACATTTTGGAGGCTCTAGGTGAGCTGAAGTTACAATCTGGTGCTTACATTTAAAAAAACTGGAATTGGGCCCTCAAGTGGGTTAATTTGTAATCAATGGCTATTATTGTGAAAATACGGCACATTTTGGAGCCTTTATGTGAGCTTAAGTTGCATTCAGGGGCTTTATTTTGAAAAGCTGGCATGCTTTGGGGCCTTAATATAAACAATTTGCAATCAGAGGTTTTTATTTTGAAACTGTGGCATATTTTGGGGACTTATTTTGAACTCTTATTTAGGCAGACCAATCTGTGTGTGTGTGTGTGTGTCTGCGCTGGTGTGTCACTGTGCCACTGTGTGTTACTGTGCATCACTGTATTGCTTGGAGTGTATATGGGTTTTATTTTGTGTGTGTGTTATTCTGTTGCTGTTTGTGTGTGTAATAGTAGCAGGTGCATCATTAAGTGACTCAGCAGTTTGAGGCTACTGCAGCAGATTTCAGTGAAACATGGGCTTCGAACAATTGACAATTGAAGTAAAACTACATGTCCTACTGAAAAAAAATCTCTTCAATATGAGTGGCAGGAGGTTTCAATGAACACGTTGATCACCTTTATGTCAAAATATTCCAGAAAATGAAAGAGCTGTGGCGATTTACAAGTGCCCTAACTTTTGCTTCAACAGGATTTTTTGAATCGTCTTGCCATGTAATTCAAAAACCATTCATCCTATCACAATACCAAGGCCATTTTCGGATTCCTCACAATTTTCTCTATCGTTTTCAAGTATAATTTGTGTGTGAAAGCTTAAGGTTGGCAGAATAAGAGCAGAAAACAAGCTGAAAAATTGTAAAAAGCTGAAGGACAGAGCTATAGTGCGGGTCATGTGACACACTCTAGCAGAGAAATTTCCAAAATCACTACAAAACAAACTGTGAGAATTCAAAATATGTGAGCAATATCAAAAAGCGGAAGAGTTGCTGAATTGTTTAAAGGTTGAATGGTCTTTCTAGCTTAAACTATTGTAGAAAGAAATTCTTGATAAAATGACAGTACTATGTTATGTATTTGCAAAACTGCTTAGAAGATTGTTTAATCTGTTTGACCTTTGTAAAGACTTGACCTGTGCACTTGAAATGCTGTAGGTGATAAAGTGCAGAGACTCAGAACAACAGGAAGTGCGCAGATACAGACTGAGATGACTAAACTGTCTGCACGAGAGATGTGAGTGGGTATAAGGTCTCATTGTTTTGGCTTTATATTATCAACATTTATCAACATTATATGAAATGCTTGGCCTTCTATGATTGACATTATAATCTGCATTAGCAAATACATCTACGTTTATTTTAGTATCATATGCTTTATAATTCACTTTTGTTTTAACCATTCACTTGTCTTTAAAAGTGCAGGAGACTGTGAGCTGACAATAACAGAACCTGTGTAAGGCTGTAAGACATAGACAGGAAACCACAAAACAGGAACTGGGCCAGGTTGCATAGCAACACTGGAGTAAGAGGTGCTGTCCCTAAAACTGTCTATGTGCTTAGGGCATTGAAAGGTCAGGATGTTGTTCTTAGAATTTCACAGATCAAAATCTGCCTGGCGAAAAGATCACCAAATGAGGGGTCAGAACGAGGTCAACAAACCAACCAAGGAACGAGGATGAAGGACAACACGGATGACGTCAGATCTACCGTCATTTGCATAAACTGTATAACTTCACTGGTTTTCAGGAGTCAGGGGTTCCCCTTGCTCTAAAGGCAAGTCGAACGGTTCTGCTGTTTAGAATCAGGGCCTCAGATAGAGACGGAACCCAGAGCTCTGTAATTGCTTTTCTTGAATATTGTAATAAATATCTT
>NW_018128096.1:1459915-1467623 GCF_001952655.1 Monopterus albus
GCGCGGTGGCGGCCCCCCCCCCCCCCCCCCCCCCCCCCGTGACTCCGTTCAGGGACTAAACAGTAGAAAATGAATGAATAAATGAATCTGAATACATACAGATGTTAACCTTAAAAAGCTAAACATTTTGATACCAGAATGGCTGTTCTAGCTGAAAGTATGCCAAAGTTATTAAGATTTGAAGATTTTCCTATTCATTTGAAGAGGCAAAAAAATTGCTGAAAAAAGCTAAATAGTTTAAATAGTATAAAGGTTCTAAAAAAGAGAAGTACAAGCAGGAACGTCCTTAAATAGCTGAGCATGATACCTGAATGGCTTTTGTAGCTGAAAGTATGCTGAAGAAATTAAGTGCTGAAAAACGGACAGAAGAAACCAGAATAATAAGAAATAAAGAACAGGATAACAATAGTGTGGCTGCTGAAGCATCCACACAATAATAAAGACCAGGATAACATAATATTGTATTGGGCCCATAATTATGCAAAAAGGCATAAAAGATATCAAAAATTTGTTTACAGTATGAATAGCTGAAGACTTGCTGATTAACAATTGAAAGCATACTTAATTTCCAGCTGAAAGTATGCTTAAAGTAGTAAAATATGAACATTGTTCCCATTCATTTTTAATGGGGCAAAATTTGCTGAAAAAAAGCTGAATTTTTTGACAAGTACAAATGTTACAAAAAAGAAAATTTCAAGTTGGAATGTCCCAGAAGAGCTGAACATTTTGATACCTGAATGGCTTTTCTAGCTGAAAGTATGCCGAACTGATTAAGATGTGAACATTTTCCCGTTGGTAGTAAGTAGGTAAAACAGTAGGTGTGTGTGTGTGTGAGAGAGAGAGAGTGAGTGTGTGTGAGAGAGAGAGAGTAGTCTTACACCCTGAGGACCACTACAATGTGGCTATTGAAATGAAACATTGTGAGGATTGCTCTGAAAATGTCTGAAATCAATTGCTGAAACAGCCGAATGATGAGAAGAAATGGCTAAACTACTTTGTTGAAATAGCTGAAGGATGAGATTAACAAAATGTTTGACTAAGTTTGGACGCAAAACGGACAATGAAACAGCTGGATAGAGCAGTTATCACAGAGCATTGGGTGCAGCTGACAATCTAGTGTACATAGAAAGAGCACACAACCTGAAACAGAGGAGTGGTACAATCCACAAGCTTCAGAGAATGACAACAACATCAGCTGTAGTTTCACTGAAGCACATTTTTGAATGTGGCATGGCTTACATAGCTATCAATAGAGTGACCTCCCTTAGTAGACTGCACCAACTGGACATGGATGAGACATGATTTTATTTGAATCAGGAGATCACATCAGCCCTGGAGACCATGAGACAAGCCAACATGGATGACATGATGTTGCTTCTGCAGATCAGACAAACACTGAGCAGATCGTACACTCTAACCATCGTTCACCATAACACAGAAGGACTGCCATCTCATGTTGTGTATAAATGAACTGATTCCGTTTGACCAATCATCTGCAGTAATAATAATCACATGACCACATACAAACTGGCGGCATAGTGAGAAAAAAATCTTCAGCCGTGGTAAATGGAATGAAAACATAAAAATGGCAGAGGCATCTGTCTCCAATGCTACAAAAGAAGAGGATGAACACCCCTGGCCTCATATACAAAGCATGATTCGCTTACATACAGTGCAAAAGAACAGCTTCATAATGCGGTGTCTTCTCTGTCTGCGGTTTTAAAGTGCCTTAGATTTTGTGTTACTTATTTATCTACTTTATATTTCATTTGCATTTCAAAAGCAGAAAACCAGCAAGAAAGTGGTTAAAAAAAAAGACAGACACACAGCTAGAGGGGAGTCATGTGACTCTAGAGGGTGCCTATTCAAGTGAATGGAGCCCTTCAAAGTGAATGAAGAAGTACACAAAATATAAATGGGGAGTATGAAAAAACCATATCAAGAAGCCTTCTGCACCATCATTAGCTGAACTTCTCATGAATTGAATACAGTTGAAATGGCATTTCTAGCCCAATGTATGCCGGAGCTATTAAGGTTCCAAGAGGATGAGGTTTTCAAGATTTTCCCATTCGTTTCAAAGAGAATTTTTTTTTTTTTATAAAAGCTGAATTTGTTGAAAAGTAAACATGTTACAAACAAGAAAAATACAAGCATGCACCTGATTGATAACCTGAATGGTTATTCTAGCTGAATGTATACTGAAGAGATTAAGTGACAAAAAATGGATTGAAAAACCTAGAATAATAATAAATAAATGCCAGGATAACATACTGTGGCTGCTGACTCTGCATCCACACAACTAGAGAAATGCATTTCTTGTCGAAAATGCCTGTGAATGCTGACAAGCTGAAGGATCGCCCTGAAAATGCCTGAAATCAATTGTTGAAACAGATGAAGGATGAGAAGAAATGGCTGAAGTTCTTTGTTGAATAATCTGAAGGATGAGATGTAATAAATCCAAGCAGGAGTGTCCTTGAAGAGCTGAACATTTTGATATCTGAATGGCTTTTCTACTTGAAAGTATGCCAAACTGAATAAGATGTGAACATTTTCCTGCTGGTCCCCAAAAAGTAGGCAAAACAAGTAGGTGTGTGTGTGTGTGTGTGTGTGTATGAGAGAGAGAGAGTTGTCCTACTCTGAGGTCTACTAGAGTGTGGCTATTGAAATGAAACATAAAATGTAAACAATTGTGAAAAAAAAACCTTAAAAGATATCAAAAAGCTGTTTACAGGTTGAATAGTTGAAGAGCTGCCAATTAACAGTTGACATTACGTTTCTATCTGAAAGTATGCTTAACGTAGTAAGATGTGAACATCTTTCCTATTCACTTGAATGGGGCAAAATTTGCTGAAAAAAGCTAAATATTTTATAAAGTATAAATGTTACAAAAAAGAAATAAACAAGATTCCATCTTATCCTTCCAATATTTAACAAAGAAATTCTGAAGATTTTGAAAATCTTGCCCCATTCAAATGAATGGGAAAGTTCTACTTCAGCATACTTTCAGCTAGCAAAACCATTCAGGTGTCAAAATGTTCAGCATTTTCAGGGTGATCTTTCAGCAGTCAGTATCCATATGCATTTTCTTCATATATGCATTTCTCTAGTTGTTATTCTGTTTTTTCGACTGCTCTTTGGCACTTAACTACTCCATTTTACTTTCAGCTAGACAAATCATTCCAATATCAAAATGTTCAGCTTATTAATGATGCGTGCTTGTATTTTTTTTGTTTGTAACATTTATACTTTTTAACATATTTAGCTTTTTTCACCAAATTTTGCTCCATTCAGATGAATGGGAAAAATTTTCACATCTTAACTTCAGCATACATTGAGCTAGAAACATTTCAACTAATAACTATTCAGCAACTCTTCAGCTATTCATACTGTAAACAGCTTTTTGATATTTTTTACGGTTTTTGCATAAGTCCTGTTTACATTTTGTCTCATTTCAATAGCCACACTCTAGTATTTCTCAGTGCTTAGGACTACTCTTTCTTTCTCATACATACATACACACACACACACACACACACACACACACACACACACACACACACACACACACACACACTGTGGGGACCAATGGGAAAATGTTCACATCTTAATAAGTTCAGCATATTTTCAGCTAGAAAAGCAATTCACATGTCAAAATGTTCAGTTTTTCTGGGGCATACCTAATTGTATTTAATGCATCTCATCCATCAGATTATTCAACAAAAAACTTCAGCCATTTCTTCTCAACTATTTTAACAAAGAACTTCAGCCATTTCTTCTCATCCTACAGAGAATAGGATAACAGTATGGATGCTTTACAGCATCCACACAAAGAATAGGATAACATACTGTGGATGCATTACTGCTTCCACAGAATAAATAAATACCGGGATAACAATAGTCTGGATGCTGAATCAGCATCCACACAATTATTCATTTTTGTCCAATTTCATACATACTTTTGTATTATTTAACCTTACTATAAGTGGTCATTTCTGAGGTTATTTGACATGTCATTCAGACATTTTATTTATAGACCTTCAGCATAGACGGTTCCCTCAGAAATGAGCTCCATGGTTATTACTTTCTCACAGAACAACATATATCCACAGCCTTGCCCATACATACGTTTTTCCCAATCACACCATTTAAAATTGATCAAAGAAAAATAGCTCAGTTAGTGGTTTTGCTGACTGTACAGTATTTGTTCTAACA
Source organism: Monopterus albus (assembly GCF_001952655.1). Classification (NCBI taxonomy): domain Eukaryota; kingdom Metazoa; phylum Chordata; class Actinopteri; order Synbranchiformes; family Synbranchidae; genus Monopterus; species Monopterus albus. The sequence goes on from NW_018128096.1 coordinate 1,464,128, forward strand.
AGAAAAAACACTTAAAAATGTTCACAGCTCCAACCTATCTGGTTACTGCACAGTACATTTCACACCACACATCAATGGTTGTAAAATTTGTCCACACACCAGTAGAAAAATATGAACACATACATACACAGCCCTCCTGTGTTTTCATTCCTTGTGGAGACTTTACATTGACTTACATTCATTTTGTGTAGACTTATCCTAACCTTAACCATAACCACTACTTGCCTAATACCTAACCCTAAACCATGTTGCCACCTTAAAATTCAGTGATTTCCTTGTGGGGACTAGCTCCTGGTCCCCACAAGGATGGCCGAGTCCCCACAGTGTGAGTGTGTTAACATGTTTCGGTCCTCATGATATAAGTAATACAAAGGCACACACACACACACACAGACTAGTATACAGCTGCTCACACTTCCACACAGACATGTGAACTCTTCCCAAACCATTTAGATTATTCCTGTAAAGGAAGTGTTGACAGAGAACTACAAGGGTGGCACTGACAGTGAGTTAATTAACTGCCACATTTTCAGCTCCCCAAAAGGGAAACAACACCTTTGGGGGAAGTATGGGGTGAGTGAATGCAACCTAACATATACAGTATAAAAGCGAAAAAAAATGCACTGATCATGAATATGCATCAAGGTAACACAAAGCAAATAATACTGAGTGTTGTTTAACTCAACTAAATGCCTGTATGCATTACTTCTCTTTGCATTCAAAATAAATTACAGAGCCACATTGTTTAAAAATCTGTTTGCACTTTGTAAAGTTGATTTTCATGTACGTATTTGCATCCATCTTTGCCGCAAGTACGCATGAGTGTCAATGTTTTACTGTATGAATTTTGTTTTTGATGTTGGTTAACCTTTGTGTTGTGTTCTGGTCAAATTTGACTGATTTAAAAGTTTGATCTCTGAAAAATGTAGTTAATTTGATCAGACTGACCTAAGATGGACTTTGTCCACAAAGAGGATTTCAACACACAAAATAAATTGTATTAATTTGCATACAATTTTGTGTTCAACTTTTGTACACTCTTGGTGTTCCTGGTCAAAAATGACCAGTCATTAGAAATGAGTGGAGGAGACAACAATTAGTGTAAAAAACTGAGCTCAGGTACATCCTCATTTGTCAGATGGACACATGCACGCACACGCATGCACACACCTTTGGTTCCCTGGCAACCACTGCGGGAACCTTTGCCCAGTAGAGTCTCTCTCCCACGGCAGTTGCAACACTGTTTCAATAACATTGAACTTTTTCTCATACAGTGGGGCAAAAAGTATTTAGTCAGCCACAAATTGTGCAAGTTCTCCCACTTAAAAAGATGAGAGGCCTGTAATTTACATCATAGGTACAGTGCCTTGCGAAAGTATTCGGCCCCCCTTGAACTTTGCGACCTTTTGCCACATTTCAGGCTTCAAACATAAAGATATAAAACTGTAATTTTCTGTGAAGAATCAACAACAAGTGGGACACAATCATGAAGTGGAACGAAATTTATTGGATATTTCAAACTTTTTTAACAAATAAAAAACTGAAAAATTGGGCGTGCAAAATTATTCAGCCCCCTTAAGTTAATACTTTGTAGCGCCACCTTTTGCTGCGATTACAGCTGTAAGTCGCTTGGGGTATGTCTCTATCAGTTTTGCACATCGAGAGACTGACATTTTTGCCCATTCCTCCTTGCAAAACAGCTTGAGCTCAGTGAGGTTGGATGGAGAGTGTTTGTGAACAGCAGTTTTCAGTTCTTTCCACAGATTCTCGATTGGATTCAGGTCTGGACTTTGGCTTGGCCATTCTAACACCTGGATATGTTTATTTGTGAACCATTCCATTGTAGATTTTGCTTTATGTTTTGGATCATTGTCTTGTTGGAAGACAAATCTCCGTCCCAGTCTCAGGTCTTTTGCAGACTCCATCAGGTTTCCTTCCAGAATGGTCCTGTATTTGGCTCCATCCATCTTCCCATCAATTTTAACCATCTTCCCTGTCCCTGCTGAAGAAAAGCAGGCCCAAACCATGATGCTGCCACCACCATGTTTGACAGTGGGGATGGTGTGTTCAGGGTGATGAGCTGTGTTGCTTTTACGCCAAACATAACGTTTTGCATTGTTGCCAAAAAGTTCGATTTTGGTTTCATCTGACCAGAGCACCTTCTTCCACATGTTTGGTGTGTCTCCCAGGTGGCTTGTGGCAAACTTTAAACGACACTTTTTATGGATATCTTTAAGAAATGGCTTTCTTCTTGCCACTCTTCCATAAAGGCCAGATTTGTGTTGTATACGACTGATTGTTGTCCTATGGACAGAGTCTCCCACCTCAGCTGTAGATCTCTGCAGTTCATCCAGAGTGATCATGGGCCTCTTGGCTGGATCTCTGATCAGTCTTCTCCTTGTATGAGCTGAAAGTTTAGAGGGACGGCCAGGTCTTGGTAGATTTGCAGTGGTCTGATACTCCTTCCATTTCAATATTATCGCTTGCACAGTGCTCCTTGGGATGTTTAAAGCTTGGGAAATCTTTTTGTATCCAAATCCGGCTTTAAACTTCTCCACAACAGTATCTCAGACCTGCCTGGTGTGTTCCTTGTTCTTCATGATGCTCTCTGCGCTTTAAACGGACCTCTGAGACTATCACAGTGCAGGTGCATTTATACAGAGACTTGATTACACACAGGTGGATTCTATCTATCATCATTAGCCATTTAGGTCAACATTGGATCATTCAGAGATCCTCACTGAACTTCTGGAGAGAGTTTGCTGCACTGAAAGTAAAGGGGCTGAATAATTTTGCACGCCCAATTATTCAGTTTTTTATTTGTTAAAAAAGTTTGAAATATCCAATAAATTTCGTTCCACTTCATGATTGTGTCCCACTTGTTGTTGATTCTTCACAAAAAATTACAGTTTTATATCTTTATGTTTGAAGCCTGAAATGTGGCAAAAGGTCACAAAGTTCAAGGGGACCGAATACTTTCGCAAGGCACTGTATAAAGCACTTGAACACAGCCGAGGCCAACAAAGTGCTTAACATAAGATACAATTCAAAACATCTAAAAACGTGACAACTACAATATTAAAATACCAATAAAATAACATAAAAGAACCAACATAGCAAAATAACAAAATACTATCAACCAAAACTCAGCCCAAACAGAGTCTCATAGCATATCAAACGCCAAAGCATACAAGTGAGTCTTCAAGTAAGTTTTAAAAATAGCCAACGAGGCGGCCTGCCTGATGTAAAGGGGCAGCGCATTCCATAGCTTAGGAGCCACAATGGAAAACGCTCTGTCCCCTCTGAGTTTACGCCTGGCCCACGGTACCTCAAGCAAGAGCTGGTCAGCTGATCTGAGGCACCGAGAGGGACTATAAGGAAATAAAAGCTCAGCAAGATACAATGGAGCAAGACCATTCAAAGACTTAAAAACAAATAAAAGAATCTTAAAATGAATCCTGAAAGACACTGGAAGCCAATGAAGGGATGCCAAAAT
>NW_018128096.1:1467926-1472132 GCF_001952655.1 Monopterus albus
GTATTAATGGCTCCTTTTTGAACTTGTTATCATTATAAAAGACACCTGTCCACAACTCCAAACAGTCACACTCCAAACTCCACTATGGCCAAGACCAAAGAGCTGTCGAAGGACACCAGAAACAAAATTGTAGACCTGCACCAGGCTGGGAAGACTGAATCTGCAATAGGCAAGCAGCTTGGTGTGAAGAAATCAACTGTGGGAGCAATTATTAGAAAATGGAAGACATACAAGACCACTGATGATCTCCCTCGATCTGGGGCTCCACGCAAGATCTCACCCCGTGGAGTCAAAATGATCACAAGAACGGTGAGCAAAAATCCCAGAACCACACGAGGGGACCTAGTGAATGACCTGCAGAGAGCTGGGACCAAAGTAACAAAGGCTACCATCAGTAACACATTACGCCACCAGGGACTCAAATCCTGCAGTGCCAGACGTGACCCCCTACTTAAGATAGTACATGTCCAGGCCCGTCTGAAGTTTGCTAGAGAGCATTTGGATGATCTAGAAGAGGATTGTGAGAATGTCATATGGTCAGATGAAACCAAAGTAGAGCTTTTTGGTAAAAACTCAACTCGTCGTGTTTGGAGGAGAAAGAATGCTGAGTTGCATCCAAAGAACACCATACCTACTGTGAAGCATGGGGGTGGAAACATCATGCTTTGGGGCTGTTTTTCTGCAAAGGGACCAGGATGACTGATCCGTGTAAAGAAAAGAATGAATGGGGCCATGTGTCGTGTATAGAAAACCTTTGGAGGGAGTTGAAAGTCCGTGTTGCCCAGCGACAGGCCCAAACATCACTGCTCTAGAGGAGATCTGCATGGATCAACACACAAAATAAATGGTATTAATTTGCATACAATTTTGTGTGTGTTATTCAACTTTTGTACACTCTTGGTGTTCCTGGTCAAAAATGACCAGTCATTAGAAATGAGTGGAGGAGACAACAATTAGTGTAAAAAAACTGAGCTCAGGTACATCCTCATTTGTCAGATGGACACACGCACACACACACCTTGGGTTCCCTGGCAACCACTGCAGGAACCTTTGCCCAGTAGAGTCTCTCTTCCACGGGAACCACACCTGTGTTGGCAGGTCTCACAGAGAGTTGCAACATTGTTTTAAATACTTTTTTGCCCCACTGTAGCTTTGGTATATAAGGCTTTTTTGAGGCCTTGCTCACAGTTCATTGTGTGGCAGCACCATGGCAGGTCGATATACCATAAGTGAGGCTCTTGGTTGCATATTTGATCACCACACTGGTGATGAGGAGAGAGGCCAGGAAACAGAGTGAGGATGGATTAGAGGAGGAAGTGTCTGAAGATGAAGATGACATGGAATATAATCCAGACCAAGAAATAACTGATGAGGAGGAATCCAATGATGAAAAGGATGGCCATGCTGAGGCTGCTGCCACATTCAAGTCAAAGAATGGGAACCTATCCTGGTCTTCATCCCCACCTGAGGATCCAAGTAGGCTTTCAGCTGAAAATGTCATCAGGATGACCCCAGGACCTACAAAATATGCTATATCCCAGACTGATGACATCAAATCCTGCTTTGAACTGTTCCTGACTGAGTCCATCAAAACCATAGTGGTAAACATGACCAACTTGGAGGGGAAACGGATTTACAAAGACAACTGGAAGGAGGTAACCCAGACAGACATCGAAGCATACATGGGTCTTTTGATTTTGAGTGGTGTGTACAGATCCAAAAAGGAATCTACCAGCAGTTTATGGGATGCAGAGCCTGGTCGGACAATTTTTCGGGCCACCATGTCACTCCAGAAATTTTTTCAGCTTTTTTTCTGAAAATGTGCAAAAACACATCTGAGAGACTGATGAACATTGTAATGTTATTGTTCTTGTTAGCTGTTCTTTAATGTATTAAGATATTGATCTTGAAATATTGTGAAATTGTCAAGTGTAGGGGCAGCACGGTGGCACAGTGGTTAGCGCCGTTGCCTCACAACGAGAAGGTTCCGGGCTGGTCACTTTTGACCAGGACCACAACAGGTGTTACTTTATGTGACTGTATAAAAATTTTAAATGGTTTCAAAACAATTGTCCTTGGTAACTTTGACCCAAAGTAGTCTGTGATAAACAGTTTACTATGTTTCATCGGATTATTTATTATAGTCAAAATAATCCAGAAATTATGTTTTTTGGAATGCAAATTCAAGTTCAGATCAATGAGGCAGAAAGGCCATAAATAACAAATAGAAGTTTTAAACTTGTAATGTTCACAAGAACTTGTTGATAAAAAATGTTAACACAATAAATAGTGATAATATATGTATTATTACACTCTTTATGATGAGTTTTAATGGAACGGTCATTTTAAAGGTTAATTCATTTCCTAGAGATGAACAGGTTTAACTTTAACAAGCTCCACAACAAACAGCTGCACTGACAGTATATTGGCCCATAGCCACAACTATATTAATTGGTCACCCATCACTAGAAACCAATTCAAAGTGAAACAACAGTTAACCTGCTGAGGTTAGAAAGTAAACCAGTAATCCATCAGTTACTGATCAGTTAAGAAAAAGCATCAGGGCCAATGTAAAAGACTACAGTGTTGCCAAAACAAATAAAAAGGTGAGTAAGCAAAAAGAAGCAGACATTCTTTCACTGCTGGGCAGAGAGTATACTGTATAATGGGCTTGCTTGTTAGTTTTTTTTTTTTAGACAGCTGATGACCATGGCCAGAATGAACTAAAACAGTGAAAATGTGGGTAGTAAAACTAAAACAAAAAACTGAAAGATGCCAAAGCACTTTGCAGAGCCAACAATAACTGCAGAGTTTAGTGATAATTTTTTGTGGAGTTATCACTACAAGTGACACCTTTCACATTATACAGACATGGAAAAGAAAGTAGCCCGAAAAAATATCAGTCTGTTTCCAGTTCCAGATACAGCAAGTTGTTAACAGCCTGTTTTCCCCAGAATTACATTCATACTGGAAGGTTCTGCAGCACAATTTACTTCCAGTGGGCAGCATTGCAGGATGCCACAGTCACAGCATTCAGGTTATTCTGATGCAGACACCATGCTAAATGATTAAATTTCATTTTTTAAAATTTTCTGCTCCTCTGCTCTGACAATGAGGCAGGGCAACATAGTGTAAAATCAAACTTAACATTAAGATCTAAAAACCAGCACAGCAATTTATTGCCAGTTTATGATTTTTCCCCATTCATTCAATTCAAATACAACAGAAAACACAAAGTATCATAATTTATCACACAGTAATGTTTGAGTGGTGCACACGTAACTGGCAGTTTAAGAAGTTACTCAGAGCCTAGTGAAATGTGGCGTACTGTGAATTCAACATCATTGATAACTGCTCACAGCATGACCAGAACACAGAAGACAAATTCCATCTGATATCACCTCTAGATTGGAGTTCACCAGTCTTTAAAAAGTGAAATGAGCCAGGCTGTGAATAAAAGAGGTGGAATATTCACTTCTGCACCCCACATGGGCTGTGGTATGATATGGCTTTCATTTCTCTGCAGCAATCAAATTTGAGTGGAATGGCAACAAGCATCCAAAGGCCTGCTGGTAGCAGTGTGCCTTGCAGACAAAGGCACTGCTGGTGCCCTACAAATGGTATGCTGCTTTCAGTGGTGCTATGATGCCTTTGCTGAATAACATGAATAATAAATCAACTACTGGAAAAGCTGGCAGTGGGAGGGGGACATGAATGAGAGATGCAAGGTTTTTGGTCATAGATGGATGTGGCATTGAGAGGTGGAAATGTAGACATTTGGACAAAAAAGGGAATTTGATAAGCAAATAAAAGGCCTTTAAGTTCAGTTTCAATTTTTGGTTGATTCAGTCCATGTTTGCGTATTCATAGTACACAACACTTCATTTCAGTGAAAATAGATCCCTTGAGAAACAGTCTTTAATCTCATCCCTATGCAATATATATCACCCTTGCTCTATCTGAGTGAGCATGGGCAGGAAGCACATCTATATTTAGGAGATACTGTAGGTTCTCTCCCATGGAGCACAACAATTAACATTTTAAAGTTTAGCATCTCTGTAGAGAAATATGCATGTTGTCCCTTGCACAGCACATATGGAACATTCTACTTAACAGTTTAACACAGGGTGGAATAGGAGCTTAAGGTTCAGGAATAATCCCTAAAACAAAGAAAAAAAAGTAAGATTATAAGAAAGTGATGAAAAA
>NW_018128096.1:1472525-1474151 GCF_001952655.1 Monopterus albus
TGCCTGCGTGCATGTTGGAGGTGGAAGATACCTGAGCGTGTAATGTTAATTTTTACCTGTGTTCATGGAATAAATCAGCACTGTTTTGAAGCTACTTGGACTGCCTCGTCTCTCAGAGTTAGCATGGTACAAAGAACCGGGCTTCAATTAAGAGATTACTAGAGCATGTAATAATAGTATTAAAAACAGCCGCTGCAGTGTCTGATTCAGCTCTGACTGAATGTGATTGCCCTCGAACAACTAATAATAAGATAGCTAAGCCAAAAAGGCAAAATCAAATTGAGCCCCATGCAAATTCTGTTTGGCTAAATCCAACACAATTAGCCTCTGCTGCTCGCTGTCACAGTACCACAATCCAGACAAAAGGGGGCGGGTAGAAGAGAAGATGATGTGCCATCTCATCTTTTATGTGCAAGAACAAGACCTGCGATAGGATTTATTTTTTGTTCTCTTCAGGCAGAGAGCTGACTATTCCCTCATGATGTCACCTCTCCCCTACTGTACATATTGCAGAACCTGCTCAGATGGTTGCAGAGGCCCAATTCCCTCTGCAATCTCTTTGATTCATATTCAAATCTTTGGCACCTGCACAGAAAAATGAACTCTTAAAACCTGTCCACAGCAGTAAATCATAATTAAACATGCACCTCACTAAGCCATGCATTTATTTACAAGACTTGTCACTTGTTTTTGGGGACTTGTTTTTTTGTCCCCATGAGAATGTTTAGTCCCCAAAATGTGACTGTAAACATATTTACATCCTCACAACATGAGTAATACCAAGCCACACAGACACACACCCCTAATCATTCTGAGAACAACAGGATCATGTCGTTTTCCTATTGGATGAGCTTGACCTTGAGATGGTCGGCAGGACATTTTCTTTTATTGGACTCCTAGGAGATGTCATTGTCCCATCAGTATCAAGTGGACTTCTGCCGTTGATACACATTGTGACATCTGCCAATGCTAGCATGCATTACCCTCATCCCTCACTGTTGAAAGACCACAGCAACACATGAAATAATGCCAGCAGGTACATTTCATTATTTCCTGGAGTGTCAAGTGCATACACTGCAGGGAAGGTATTCAGTTGATCCCACTTGCTGCAATTACTAAAAAGATACACTGACTATCTTTGTCAGATGCTGTAGGTGCATAGTAAAATATCACATGTGCAGTTAACTACTGTGATATATCTAACTAAAGGATGTTAAGGCTACTTCCTATACTATGCACTTGAGTATAGCCCCTTTTTCACTGTCTGGTACCAGCTCAAGTTGACTCACCTTATTTGTTTTTCCATCAATGAATTGTTGCAGACAGTACCTGATACCTGGTACTATTTTTGGTATTAGGTTCCAAACGAGCTGAGGTGATACCAAACTGTGATGTGTAAACACTGCAGACTAGCCATTGGTCAGAGAAATTCCTCATTACTATGTGGTGTCAATGAAGCTGTAAATACGGGTCCCGGAGAGAACCAGGAATAAACAGAAGAAATGGTAAGAGAGGCTGGAGGACAGAGAAAATTATTAAAATGCTATGGCAGAATGCTTAGAAAGTTAAGCTTCTAATAGGTAAAGCTTAACTTTCCCCGCTTCCGGGTTGCGAGCGAGAGCAGAC
>NW_018128097.1:0-1422 GCF_001952655.1 Monopterus albus
ATACAGCTATTTTAGGCAACAGTCAAAATCACAGAAATATTAAAATCACTTGCTGTAAACTGAGCTTGTGCAGTATTTTCTGTACTACTTATGTTTTGTTTTGCACAAATGTGTTGTTTCTTTTTGTAAAATACAAACAGCAGTTCCTGTACAGCAACATATAACACAAAAGAGTTCTCATCATGTTTTTTTTACCTTTATGCAAAGTGATTACTGATAAGTAACAGAAGCAGAATGTAACTGAATACATTTACTCAAGTACTGCACTTAAGTACAAATTTGAGGTACTTAGTAGTCTTAGTAGCAGTTTACTTGATTCATTTCTTGTCATGCTACTTCACTACATTCCAGGGGGAAATATTATACTTTTACTGCACTACACTAATCTGACAGATCTACATAAATTAAGAAGTTTGAATATAAATAAGATGAAGCGCTTATAAAACATGGTGACTTGATATAAATCAAACTATCAAACACAAGTGGAGTAGAAGTGACCATTTATTAATAAATAAAGTTATTTGGCAAATATTTTATAATCACTGAAGCAATTTTCCAGAATCCAATTATTTTCCAGCTTCTGAAATATGAGGATTTTTTGTAAAAAAAAAAAATCATTTTAATCTTTTCAGTACTTTTGAGGTAAATACTTTTGGATGGATAACATGAACACTATGAAGGTGTCACTTTGGACTCACTGTTACCTGATTTTTGACAAACTGAACAATAAAACGAGTACTGGGGAAAATAATCTGTAATCTTGTCTGTAATTATTGCTCACAGTCCCATTTTACTGATTATACTATCATACTTTTACATAAGATTTCAGTGCACCTTTACTTGTGATGGAGTGTTTCTGCCATGTGCTGTTACTACTTTTACATAAGTAAAGGATCTGAGTACCTCCTCCATCACTGATAAGTAATAATTTGTGACAACTCAGATGTTGCATACTGCTCCACTGTAGCACACTTCACTACTGACAATGAACGCATCCAAAGTTCCTCTGAAGGTCAACGGTCATTACATCTGGCACTTCCTGTGTGTCCCCCTCAATGTGCTTCACTCTCATCTAAAGAATATAAGGAGTCATATTTTCAGTAGTTTCAGTGAAGAATGCAAAACATAAGACATGCAGTTTTTAAGGTTAAAGTGAGATAATGTTGAGAATTAATTGGTAGAGCATCAAATAGCTGAGACATTTACACAATTCTTTTCCGTTAGTCAAATTTATAACTAGAATTTAGCAGGCCCGTCGATACAATCCTGTGCCTGTAACACACTTCACTGTATTACTACAATAGTTCAAAAAGAAAATAATAAATTACAAATGAAACTCCAAATACAACAGAAAATTCCCAGATAACCCAGGTCAATAAATTCAGACTCACAGGAGGATATTACAGTGTCCTTTGTTAAGTC
>NW_018128097.1:1539-5093 GCF_001952655.1 Monopterus albus
TGGGGGGCAGCACACACAGGTAGGACTGGTAGGTGTATACTGCCCCCTTGTGTAAAACTCCATCAATATGTCGGGGCCGACATGAGAGCTGGTACAGCAAAATGCTTGGTCACCGCTTGTTTAATGAGGTGAAGACTCTCTTAAATATGTCGACTTTAAGTTTTATACTGAAATGGCCAGTATGTCTCTCTCACAAAATTTATAGGAACCCAATTAGATTATAATTTGATACTGTAAAAAGTGAAAGAAGACTTTCATGCTTACTGTGCAGAACAGATGTAACATAAGAACTCAACACTTGGTGGAGCTGTCTGCCCAGCCAAGACAGACAGGAGCAGATGGTAGGTTTTAATCTGTGTGTGGTGACACAAAACCCAGAGATGTCTTTGACCTGAAGGGGGCAGCCACACTCTGTGGGGTACAGTTGCCTTACAATGGTACCGGCTTTAATTAAAAAGTCGAAACAATATATCTGAGGTTTGCGGGAAATTGTCAGATTCCTTTCACCAAGTAGCCATTTGTTAGTGAGTCCAGAATTATTTTCACATACAGCCTTATTCTGACCCTGTTTGCTTTGCAGCTTCCACCACACGCTTTATCCTCCTCTCAAGTATCACAAGTAAGAGATGTCTGTTAACTCAAACGCTGTCCCATAAACCGGCCTGTCAGAGGCTGCCTGGCCACGTCTCGTCAGGTGTAAGGAGGCGACTGTCCCTGCTCCACTCCACCGCTGAGGAATAGATTGTGACAGCTTATGTAACATGTCAGATAAACAGGGAAGACATTTCTCTGTGTGTATGTGCACATGTGTGTTTCAGGACATACAATATTGGTGTTTTTGAAGACTGAAGTTGTTGGCAGGGGCAAGGAGTTGGGCCATAGTGTCAGGACCTATTTGTCGTACCTCTGCTTGTGTGAAGCGGTCTTTGTGGTGTTATACATGCACCGGTATGTGTGTAATTATGTGCATGAATGAACTGTATGTGTGTGCAAATGTGTGTGGTGGCTCAGTGTTGTAGCAGGGGTCATTGTATCAGATCTTACACAAGGGTTGCCCATGGAAACACCTGCACGAGTTCCTGGTATGGAGCTGCAGAAGTGAGTAATGTCACTAACAGGCCCTGTGCTGGGTCAAACACTAGATCATTACACAACATTAATGGACCAGTGGTGTTCACTCTTTATTTTTTTGGTTGCTTTTGCACTCTGTTATGTCCTTGACAGGCTATCTGTACTTAAGATTCACATTGTTAATGCTAATGTGTGTGCTTGGTGACTGATTTATAGATTTTCTTTCATGTCATTCCTAGACAGCGAGTTAGTTGTTCGAGTGTATCTCTGACATGTGGCTCACACACAGAGCCAAGCACCCTCTCTGAGCTAAACACTGTTCCTGCTTCCGTTGTCTTTGTAGAGATTTTGTTTGCTTTCTCTCAGTTCCTTGCTCCTGCCTTTTCCCTCTCTCGTCCCTTATATCTATTTCTATCTTCTTGTTCTCTGTTTTACCAGCACAGTGATAAAAAGTATTGTAGGTATCCATAGCAACGTGTTTGCGCATGTGTTGTACGACTGTGTGTGTGTGTGTGTGTGTGAGATCTGCGTGTGTAGCCTCTTGTCCAAGACACAATGTGGTAATTACCGGACCTTACCTTGGCGCTAATTAACCGTCGCCGTGGTAATTGGAGGGGTCAAGTGAGCAGGACGATTGGCTCACCTTCCTGCACCATCCGCCGCTCTCTCCCTCACCAGCCCTTGCTCCTTTTCTCCTCTGCTGACAATTTCACTACTCCACCTTCACCCCAGAATCCCCCTTTTTCCTTCCTGTCCCCCGCTCCTTTTCCTTCGCTTCTTGTGCTCCTTCTTTCTTCCATAGCTTCCTCTCAGCCTCCTCACACCTACTAATAAAAAAACCCCATAGTTCTCATTTCTCTGTGACTTTTTGCTGTTGCTATTTTGGATGGGAACACTACTGCCAGATCCTTGGCTACCATCCTTTAAAAGCACCCCCCACTCACCCACACACACACACACACACACACACTCCACCTGATTGGGCAGACTGACAGCTGGCTGCCAACCAGGGATGGAGCTTTTGACCTTCACAGCCTCCAGGTGTCCACAGCAGCATCTGATTAACTTGCATGGAAAAGTTCACAGACACCTAGACTGTTCAGGTGGCAGTGATAAACAGGGGTGTTTGTATTCTTAAACATGAAAAATGTCTTGTTGTGTACTTTATCTCTGCTGTCAAATAAGATCTCTATTATGTTTTAATGAGCTACATTTAAAAACCGGATTTGGTTGCACATTTGTAAATCTATTTTTACTGTAAGCTTGTGTGTAAACTGTAAACTCTTTCTTTAGTTATTATACAGTTCATACTATTAAATTAGGGTGCACTATTAAAACTTAAGGTAACTCTGATATTTTTACAATAACAATTTATTGAAAGGCATTTGAAAACAATGTCACAACATGGAAGGAGTTGTTCATAGGGATGAACATGATAGAATTAACAAATTCAGCTCATTGTTTCGCTGCCTGGCCTGCAACCTTACTGTTTTAGTTCACCCTCACCACTCTTACTGACTCATTTTCAGTCAAAGCAGGCAGGTGTTTTTAACAAAAGAATTCTAAAACCCCACAGGACAATACCTGCTAAGCAACCAACAGCAGGCTGACAAAGGTAGCAACTAGCTGGCTAACATAGTGGAGCAATTAGCAGTGAAGGTGCTAAAAGATAGTAAATATTAGAATTTGCCAAGTGGTCATAAACATATTTCTGCTGTCCAAAATTGACCAATAATCAATTAATACAGGTGTAAGAAATGTCTTAATGACTGTAATAATGTGTAAGTGGATTGCTAGGGAACATTCGTAGCATCAATTAATCAAAAGCAGCCAATTATCTAACCAAGAAGTCACAACCTGTAAAATACCTGCCAAAGATAACTATACCATGTCAATTCAGTCCCACTTAGTTCACAGTGAGTATAAAAAATAGTCTCTATGAAGGAATTGTTGTGCAACCTGTTTTATGTCATTTAGAAATGTGCACATCTCTAAACTTACATTATAACTTGCCTGAATTTGAACCTATGAACACCAGTTCTGAGGTGCTATGATAGGTGACTTAGGAATAAACAATATTTTACTCAAGTAGTCGGACTGACTTAGTCCCTCGCCGATGCCACTGGATCTGCCACTGCCAACCTGGATAGCCCTGTCAGAACTTTTTTTGTTCAGGTTCTTCTCTTTGACATTTATTTCTTTCCACTTTCCTGGTTTTAAAATGAAAACACAAGTGCGGTTATAATCGTTTAAAAGAGAACATTTTTGCCATAAAGGGAAAAAGGCACTATTCCAAAGGAATGTTTTCATGCAGCATAGGTATCTGATTTTTGTCTTTTGACACCATGACAGACCAATTTCATTGTATGTACGAGTATCGTTGAAAAAACAATACAAAACACCCACTGTACATGAACTCACGGGCAGAGCTGCAGGTGGTCGGGGTGGCACTGGCAACCCCCAGAATCTGAGTGGCCACCCCT
>NW_018128097.1:5403-7042 GCF_001952655.1 Monopterus albus
GTCAGCCATACAAAGGTGGACCATGCGGGCATCCACCCAGCCAATCCCAGCTGATACTGGGTGAGAGGCGGGGTATACCCTGGACAGGTCACCAGTCTATCGCAGGGCTGACATGTAGACAAACAACCACACACACACACACACACTCCTACAGGCAATTTAGAGTCACCAATCAACCTAAGCTGCATGTCTTTGCACTGTGGGAGGAAGCTGTAGTACCTGCACAGGCATGGGGAGAACATGCGCTGGGTCGGCTGGGGCTCAAACCTGAAACATCCTTGCTGTGAGCTGACAGTGCTAACCACTGTGCCACCATGCTGCCCAGAATAAACACTTTGATTCTTAATAATGTACAGTTTATTATTTCATAGAACTAGAGGTTTTCTTTTAACATGTATGTCAGATGTCCCAGCCCTCTCTGAGTCTGTGCCCCGACTTGGCCACCCTGTCCAAATGTTTTTAGGTCTACCCTGCATGGACTGTCTCTGTCTTTCCTTATTTCTCACAAATAGCTGAAGATTGTCAAGGTGTCTGCAACCACTATTTCTATCCGATCCCCCCATCGCTCCTTGGGTTTTCAGATTCTCCTCATCCTTCTTGTTCTCTGGGCTCATGAAAAGAAATCCAACTGCAAAAGAGTAAAAAATAGTCCTGAGGCTTAAAACAGACAGAGGAATGGATAGAGGCCCTCAAGACAGAAGAACAAGGTAGACAGTGGAAACTAAAGTGTACACTGGCGCACCAAGGTGAGGAAGCATCGAAATGTCTGGTGAAAGAAAAAGAGTACGCTGTCAACATTACATATGGATGGAGAGGGAGGGAGGAAGGAAGGAAGGAAATGAGGACTGAAAGTTCAAAGGTGTGGTGGAAAAGGGGTCAGGAGAGAGTGTTAGATGTAGATAGAGTAGAGGGCAGAGAAAAAAGGAGCTGGAGAGCCAAAAACAAAAACTTGATGAGGGAAATGATGAACGGGGTGAGAGATGAAGAGGTGAGATAAGGTGAGATGTGGGTTTGACATCATTACTGTCAGCAGGGCTTGTGTTTACCGCTCGGCTCCTGTTTACTGAGGAACTCATACTGAGAGAACACCTGGTGAGCTTTCAACACACACACACACACACACACACACACACACACACACACGCAGAGCAGCCGTCACAGCAGCACTCTCCATGGTGCTGAACCCAACATGAAGGAGCCCAGCACCGAGCAGAGCGGGGCAGGCCTCCTCCTCTGTGCTCCATATGGAGAGGCTCCTGACAGAGGGGGAGAACTTGGTAGGGAGGGGGGCTTGGGTCTGTGCTGTGGAAGCAGGGAGGATCTATATTTATCCACTCTCCTCATTGTTTATTAATGAGCGAGTGTTTAGTCAGACCTGGGGCGCTGTTTAATGTGTGATGACAACCTTGCTCTCCAGGGACCTTTCCCATACTCCTCGCCCTGCCTTTTACATAACTGACACAGATTTTGGGGGTTGGGTTGGTCAGGTTGGCCGTGGGTGGGGGGGTGTGATTTAATGTGAGTGCACACACAGATGAGTGGATATCCTCTCCCTTGTTGCTGAGTGGTGTACACATGGGGAGTTTTAACAAGAGGCCATGCTGAGGTTCCCATTTCTTCTCTGTGCTGGAAGCATTTC